>NC_044016.1:2795000-3095476 GCF_900496995.4 Aquila chrysaetos chrysaetos
AAATAGTGGTGCTTTCTCCTTTTAGCTGATCTCACTTGTGTTCATGAGAACCATGCCACACAGTCATTTAAAGCTGTTGACCAAAGTTTTGTGGTTAGGGTAACATATGAGTGGGAACAGTTTTCCCACTATTTATATATCCGACACATAATGTATAGTTTGTTCTTCATCCCATGGTTATTGAATGGGTAAAACTATAAAATAATACAAAATTTCCAGTTAATTTGCAATCTTCTTTCAAATCAACATTTTAATTGCTTAGTTGGAGGACTCTCGTAATCTTCAGTACACTTGTGATACTTTTAATGTATTTTAGACATCTAATAACGAAGATGAAAGATTTTGATAAAGTAAAACATTGGGCTTGATCCAGTGTTCATTGAAGTTTGCGGAAATACTTTATTACTATTATTGTCAGTATGCAACATCCAGGAGTTGCTACTGTGTAGCTGCTTTTTCTTTAGCCGATGGAAATTCTTTTGATGTCTGTAAATAATGGTTGGAGGTGCTCTCTACCTTTGAAATTCAGCTGAAAGAAACATAACAATAGTGCCTTAAATATTACTTTCATATAGTTGTTAGTGTAAATGAATTGAAGTTCATATACACATAGAATTGAAAATTACTCCTGATTCTTTCTAAACAAATGGCAAATACAATACAAATGTATTAGTCATCTTGCTTGACCTGGATATTCATTTTTCATCACATGAAAGTGGTGTTTGAAAAAAATCTGCCTACTGTAAATTCAGGAAGTCCATCAATATACTGAAGGATCGCTGCTGACTCAGCTATAATTTTTTGACAGTTGTGGTACGTTATCACTAATGGTTACTGACAGAAAAGTCAGTTACTAACATCTTGTAATAATGCAGGGCTGTGAAGGACACTATGCTTCTCTTTTGTCTATTCCGTTCTGAGCAGCTAGTTCACGCTGGACTTTGAAGCGTGTGGTACACTTGTAGATTATGCAGGAGTAGTAGTATGTTTATTATACTGCTTCGGGAATTCTTAGATTGGTCGGACAGGTGAATCTTTCGCGCAGATGGGAAAAGGTCCCTTTTGGATCCTACACTTAGGGATCCTATGCTTAGATTGCTGTTAAAATTCAAGTTCTTTTAAATCATGGAATAGCTGTAGCTGTTAAACTTTTCCTAATTGCTTTATGTTGAATGTTGCCAAACTGTTTCCATTATCCTCTTCATTGTAGGCTTTGTCTTTAGTGAGCCAACTTTCAGAAAGTATTCAGCTTCAGTGGTTGATTTTTGTTTTCAAGGTTTAGAACGTAGTTAAAGGATTATAATGAAAACCTTAGGAGCCTTAATATTAATGCCATATCTACTCTACCTAAAACCCACAGATGTCTAAATATAACAGGCTAAGGTTTGAACACTGATGCTAATGTGCTTGCACTACACTTTGTTTGCTGTTTCTGTTTTTGTCAGAAAAGAAGTTGTAGAATATATTTGTCTGATAGCTGAGATAATGTTGAAGCTGGAACTGTCTTGACCTTCCTTTCTGACAGCAACTTGTGCTATAAAGGTGCTGATTTTGCATTTAGAAAAACTTGTGGATTTTCTTTCCTTGACTTCATCTAAATTATTTTGAGTTAAAATTGCTTGTGCTAAATTATACAATAAATCTAAATAGGTAGGAGGGTAAAGGTTTATAAAGTACAATTTCAAAGAAGAGTTTTTAGTAAAGTCTCTTCTACACAGTTGCTCAGGAATACAAGACAACTGAGAACGCAGAATAAGAGAATGAACTGCAACTTCATAAAGATAATGAATTCTCAGATTTCAGATAACCTGTTTTTAGATTTTGACAGTTTTTTTCACTATATAAATTTGGCAAAACCAAAACAATTTCTCCCCCTTCCCTCAAACACTCTTCTTGTCCTGTCCTTAATTTCTGTTCGATTTCAAACTTAGTTTACTCATTCTGTAGGCCTGCTTTCAAAAAGTGTCCCATGGATTCTCCTAGTAGGGAATTCTTTCACCCTGTGTATGTTTTTAGGTGTCCTGCTTTTTTCCTTTCCTTTTTTTAAACAAATTTTGTTTTTAACTGCTTCCAAGAATAAAGTGTATTTAACATTCAAATCCCAACATGTTGTTCAAATTGTTCGTTATACTTTCAAAGTTCTGTCGGTTGCTGGAAAAACCCCACTGCTCCTTCAGGTACTTCAAACCGAGTAGCCCTGACCTTTTTCCCACACTCAAATAACCTCAAATGTTTGTTACTATATTAAAAATACTAAATGTATTCTATACATGATTTCATTGCAAATACAGAAAAAAATTCTAAGGAACCATGCATTCCTGAATTAGTGGGATGCTGAAAAGTTGGTCTAAAAATATCTTTTAATATTGTGTGCAAGGTGTCAACTGAATTCAGTAGTCATAAGTAATGTGAAAGAAAATGGCACTGTGGGAACAAGACTTGTACACAGAATGCTAAGAGAAACTGAACCACAAACTGAATCCCTTTATTGTTATTTTTGGCCTTCTGCTTGCCTACTTGATGCTCAGAAAGTGATGCCCAACTAGATTCACTGTAAAAGCTGTTTTTCAGCTCAGTGCTAAATAAAACTAAATAAAGCCTCAGTCCTGCAAACTTGCACATATTTAGTGTTACTTCTAGCATAAAATATTTACAGGCTAATGTCAAAAAGTTCAAAGTCCAATTTTAAATTGCTATGTGTTACTCTAAAAAAACTAATATTTTAACTAGCATAATTCATGTTATTAGAAAACCCCACAAACAAAACCCAGACAGACAACAACCCCCCCCCCAAAAAAAAAAAAACAAAAGACCCAAACAACAAAAACAGCAGCAAGTATAGACGTAGTTATGTTGGGAATAAAAGTGTGTATGGTGTACTTCATCACATGAATGAATTGCCTAGTACCTTATACTAAGCTACTTGGTTTCATGCTATGAGCTGCCCTAACATATCACTTTAAAATGTGTTCTTAATTGAGATACATAGACCAAAGTTTTCTGTTAAGCAGTACTTACTCTACAGCACTCAGAACTGATAGTCACAGGTTGTGTTAAGCTTTATCTCCCATATGTCCAGATTTGCCTCCAGATATTTTTCCATGCAAAATATATGTCTGGATACCACTTGAAGGTTTTGTATGCATATCTGAGAATACATCGTGTATGCTATGTACAAACTGGTCCTGACGTACATGAAGTGTGAATCTGAGATGGCTTGGTCAACTGTGTATCTGTACAGTAAATCAATGCTCAATTGCATTGATTTCACTGTACATTCACAGGTTGTGTCAGTTCAGTGGGCTCAGTGCTTCCAAGGCAAAACCAATCTACAGTTCTACCAAAAGTACCAAATGTTTTAGTTATAAACCATCAAGACTACAGTGTCCCAAACTGTGCCACCTATAACAAAGCTGTAGATGTATCACTACAAAGATTATGGTGACAGCAGTAGTGTTGTGACTGTTTTGGGAGCTGCCAAAAGGTAATTCTGTTCCTTTCCTCGCCCTGTGGAGTATCTGTAACTTCACTTTCAGAACACTGGAGTAGGACTGAAGTAGGGAATGTGGGATTAAGGACTAGATGGGCATACAGTAAGGAGGAGAGAGATACAGTAAATAGAGGGCAGGAAGTTGATGAGCCACTTTGGAGCATGTAGTAGAAAGGTGGGAGAATTCAAATCTAGGAAGCCGTAATGGGGCTGTAAAAGATGTATAGTTGTAGTTGAGCTTGAAGAGCTAGGATCTGCCCTAGTGAATAGGAAGAGCAGGTGTATGGATTTTTTTTGGAGGACTTTGGGAAGCTGAAGGATCTCCCCGGGAAATTCATTCCTCTGGCAGTAATACCATCAGAAAAAGGCCTGAGCAAATTATGTTTAAGAATCTGAAACTTATATTTCAGTGGAGTTCAATCCTCTTTCTTGTTGTCTGTAACTAGTATGCAAGGCTTTTCTTTATATGTGGTGGTTGATACATTTTTAAATAAAATTCTCTTCATTTATTTAAACATGTTAAAAATAACAGTAGTTTTCAACCAGTATTGTGAAGAATTTTCTTTAATCCTATAAAGTCTAATATTGTTGCCACTTTCATATGCAAAATATCTGGGTTTTTTTCATTCCCCAAACTTTTTGCCTTAGTTTACTCCAGTCTGTCACCACGTGGATGATTTATGAATGATTAAGCCCTATCTTGCTCTGGTTTTCTCTATAAATGAAAACACTGTGTCATTTGATAACATAAGTGTCTTATGGAGTCTTTTCAATAGATCTCATTTTTAGATATGGTATGACCAACAAGACAGTTTTCTGATACCATCTTCTCTGAAATAAGATCATCTTGGCTGTTTTGGATCTGTTCTGTGGGGGTTATTACTTTGGCTTTTTTTTTTTTTTTTTAGAGCTAGTAATCCATTTAATAGAACAGACTTGCTGAAAAGCAGTATTCCAAACCATTTCAGAACTCAAATTACCCATTTCCTGGGATGAGCAATGTAGGATTTTTAAAGAATGTTTCTGCTGTTTTTCACTGACGTTGTCAAGAGCATACTGCTTATGCTTAACCATGTTGTAAACTATCTGCTAAATGCTGTTTTAATGATGTCTGAATATATGCAATTTAAGTGTTTACTTCATGCTAGCTGCACTGGGGACAGTTGTACAGAAACCTATTGCAAAACAAAATAGCTGTTTCTATGAGGAAGTTAGCACTGGTTCTCAGGGAATTCCACGTTTTCCTGTGATCCATGCTGATAAATTTTTGAAAGTTAGGTAATATGGAAGACTGAAGTGTTTGGCTTTGTTTCTTCAGCAATGTAACAAGACCTCATGGTACAAAGCATTGTCGTGATGTTTGCCGAATTGCAGAGTCTGCAGTAAGTCTTTTGTCTGAGGTTGTAAATAAGTCTAGAGCGGTGCTAATTCTACGTGTAATAGTTTGTGTGCCATTGCCAGAGTCACTTTACTGGCCCAGTAAAAGCATATGGGACAGACTGTAAATTCCTCAATGCAGAGATTGGTTGTCTTCTTTACAGAACACTCCACTATGACTTTGGCCTTCTGGCATTACCAAAAGGTAACAACGATAGTGGAAAAATAAATGTGTTGGAGAGTAGGCATTTTATTTCTGGATACAGAGAATTAGACCTAGTCTAAAAATAATAGTATTCCATTAAAGCTTTGCATAGATACTTATTACAGGAATTTAAACTTTGAAGGTACAAACTCCCTTATGCCTTGGAGACACAGGAGATCAACATATGCATTGTTGTGAGAATTGGTGAGAGGATTAAGGTAAAGATAAGAAAACTTACACCTTTCAGGCCTATCCCAAGTCCCATAAAGTTGCATGTGCATTTTCAAGTAAAGAACTTGAATGATCTTGTTCTAAACGCTATTTCCCCAAAACCTTTGAGATGCAACTTTCAGCAAGGAAGAGGAGAGCCCCTCTGTGAAAAGGGAGAATGTTTAGATATCCCATCCTTTTGTAAGGGGAGGAGCAATGTATTTTGTAGTGATGGTTTTGGATGTCCAGTTATCTTTTTTAGTATCTTCCTTAAAGTTGAACAAAATATAGTTTGAGTTTAAGGAATGATGAAGTGGAGGAAACAGTCAGGAGAGAATCAAATCCCTGCTGAAAAAAAGCTTAATGTAATTAGATTATTGTAGCCTTTAAATACTTCTGTTTCTCGCCCTATTACATGTTGTAAATGATTTGTGATGCTCTGAGGGTTTGAGATTTTCTAAAGCTGCCATAAAACAGCTCTCTTGCTGTGTCTTCAAGGGTTTTTGATCAATGGATGTCATCATCAACTGAACATTGAACAAATCTGTCAAAAGTGTTACCATGACTTGCTGTAAAGTTCACTAGATAACTAAGTTGCCTAGCTAACTAAAGTTAAACTAAGGGTTGTGAGTAAAACCTTTGCCAAATTTTTGGTATGTGTACGTTTAGTGTAGCTATGATATGTGTTGTTCCATGACTGCTGGTAGGGTGATAGGTGATACCAGTATTACATGGCAATGTTAAAATGTGTATAAGCAGGTTTATTAGATAATTTGAATCTCAAAGAAGTCATGAGTCATGGTTATCTTGTTTATGGAAGGCTAACAGCTTATTGGCTGTTTTAAAAGTTAATTACTATGTGTGTCATTTGTATTAGTTTAAAAACAAAATTTTGCGTTACTTGTGTTTGGTAGTGTGGGAAGTTAATTCCTGACCCAGTGAAGTGCTGAAAGCTGGAATGCTTGGGCAGAACTGAAGCCCAAACTGGTCTTTTTCAAGTTGCTTGTCACCACTCAGAATACAAAGATTTTACATATGTTCTATATTTGACCTTCCCCAGATCTTAAGAGGACAAAGCCTGAGTCTAAATGGCTTATTGTGTTGGTAAGACTAAGATACGTCTCAATAGGCAGTCAGTGGTAGAGAAATAAGTGATGTGCCTCTCATCACATCTTTGACTTTCCAACCCATTTTACCAGCCCTTTAGGAGTGG
Organism: Aquila chrysaetos chrysaetos; assembly: GCF_900496995.4. Taxonomy (NCBI): domain Eukaryota; kingdom Metazoa; phylum Chordata; class Aves; order Accipitriformes; family Accipitridae; genus Aquila; species Aquila chrysaetos. Next base: position 2,801,496 of record NC_044016.1, read on the forward strand.
GTAAATTGAGGACAGCCTCTATAGTGAGTGTACTAACTGGAACTAAACTTGTGTATTTGGAACTATGTGAGGACACAGTGACTGTTCCACCAGTGAACATTCACATCTCTCCTCCCCCGCCCCCCCAAATTACTGTAAGTGTAATGTAAGTGACTTGCATGTCACTATTGTGTTTAGTTACACTATATATGTATGTATGGAAACACTCTATTCTGGATCACTCCAGAGTGGCTCTTGATGCCAATAAGCGGATTTTTCTTTGATGGAAGAAACAATTTTTGGAAAGTGGAATAGAACTGCCTAAAGCTGGACAGGAATGGAGCTTTCTCAAAAACAGTGAAAAGTTCTGACTGGAACAGGACGTTTTAGGAAGCTTTGTTTCTAATTAGAAAGGCTAAAATATTGAAATAATTTTAAACTATTGAGTAGAACATCTCAAAACAATATAAATTTCACCATTCTTGTTGGCTAAAACTATTCATTAATGCTATAGGTTCAATGTAACTACTTTTCTTGAGGAATCTTTTTTTCTTTTATAGTAATATTTAATGATCAGCGAAGATGTAAGTTTTCAAATAAGAGTATAAGCATTATTTGCTGTAATTTTCTAACTTTGTCTATTTTTTTTCTAAAGAACTTGGTGGGTTTTTTAAGTTTGGTATTTTGGGGGATTTTTATGATTACTGTCTGCCTTCCACTCTGAGAACAGTCTGTACTTCTTAAGAAAACTCATGCTTGAATTTGAATGCAAATTTGATATCATCAGCTCTCTACAGCTGTTCTAATTCTAACATCTTCCATCTGCCTCCAAAATCACAATTTCTGCATCTGTACTCCCTTTCCTGGTACACTATTTCTTTTTGTTTTCAATTAATTATTAATCTTGCTTCTTTTTTTCTGTGCAGTCTTTAGCTTGCTGATTTTGTTTCTCACTTTTTCTGTTATCTTTCCACTCTCAGGTATTTGTTTTGCATATGAAAAATATGTAGTCTCTGGAAAGATGTGATACCTAAATCACAGTGTTTGGTATCTGTTGCAAGCTGACTCCTGGGAAATGTCTGGCAAACTTTTGCCTAGACATCTGTGGCTTCAGGGTCCTCTCCTGAGTGACTCAGGAGAGCAGAATTGAGAGACAGCAAATTAATAAGTCTTGTGTTGCTAAGACAAGCAGAGAAGCTGATGTGTTAATTTGTAAGGAACCATTTCAAAGTTCAAGGGAAAAAAAACAGATAAAATGCAAAGTTTTGCTAACACTGTGATGGAGACGTCTCTGTAAAGATACTTGTTCAACTAGTGACTTCATTACTGAAGGTCAAGGGGATTTTGTTCACATAATATCAACATAATTTTGAGAAAGTAGTCACTGGCACAGAATTTTTTTTAAAAAGAGATACAATTTGTAGTGAGAAGACAGGCACTAAATTGTGTCTATTTTGGAGTTGGAAAATGTGTGTACTTCATCTGAAGAAACTATATGAAGTAAACATGGAAGTGAGGAGGATATATTTCTCAGTTCATCCATCTCCTTTTTGAAAAGGTCATGTTTTGGCATTATGCCTCTTTTGCAATTTGTATGCAAAGACTGATAACATGCTTTGAAATACTATTTTGCTAAAGAACATTCTGTATTTTATGAGTTATTACATGGCAATTTATAACATTTTTTTATTCATAAACATCTTTAAAAACAAGTGACAACTGTGGGGGAATGCTTTTTAAAATAAGTTTTCTTGATTGTATGACCATTATCTGAAAAAAGGGCAACTCGCAAGAAAAGGTGTAGTAAAAAATAAGGAACACTAGTAGGGAAAATTTTTCCCTTTACAGTCATTATGACTAGTTTGGTGAGCTGTGAAAGGCCTGTGTCAGTCTTTCATTTATCAAAGTAGCTATGTATCTTTGATCTCTGCTTTCTGATAGTCTTTTAGGTACATATGAATGTAAGTCATTCCTGTATACAACAGTGCACCTTATTGGGCATTCTGTGGAGGCTCAGGAAGATTGGAAACTGTGGCTCCGGATTTTTATGCTCTTGTTTAGTATTACACCATGCTTACAAGCATCAGAGTGCCATGTTTAAAGTCTCTGCGTTTATATGGAACAATAAATAGGACACGGATCCAGTTTGGTTTATAACAAGAATAGGTTTAAAAAAGCTACCTACTAAAGGTTTAATGTAATTAAATTAACTTAAGGTTAATATTTAAAAGTATCTATTTAAAACACAATGTAGGGCGGAGCAGTCTATACTGGTGAGAAAAAGAAATAGCTGTTGTACGCAGACCGTTGAAATGTTACGCTTTGACAACTTAGAAACTTTATTAACCACAAGCACGTAAGGGCTTGCTAAGTTGTGAGATTTAATGCTTAGCTCAAAGAACGTGTGGTACTTCAAATTTATATTAACCCCAGTGACCTACCCAGCCAGGTTGTCTTTAATCCTTCTCCACTCCCAGCGCTATGAAAATGCCTGCTGCCTCTTGGATTCATTGATAGTATTTACAGCTATGGCCTTAAACGCTAACGTGTTCTGTAAATTTTCTGCTTGTAGACAAAGAGCTACGTTCAAACATCTTTATTTGTACTGTTAGTTTTATAGTTTAAGTTCTATAAGTTAAGTTTTATACTTTGGCCTTCAAAGCTTTTTCTTATGATTACAGTTAATTTTGCTTGCTTTCCCCCAAAATCCTTCATAACTTTAGCTTTTCCTACGAGGCTATTCCTGTTTACCAATAATTTCCATTTACTTAATGTCTCCTGCTAGCATTGTCCAAACCTGGAATTGTACTTTTTCCCTTTATCAGACCGTTGCAATCATGATAACACTGAGTGTGTCAAAAGTGAAAAGGAATCATAGAATTCATGTTTTAATGATCTTAAGAATGATAAGTTCCAGCCCTTCAGTCTTTGCCACTTGTCCAGGGCACCTGGGGCATGACATGAATAAATAAATAGCAAATTTCTTTATATAATACAGTGAATGCTTATGGAAATCTACTTATTTATCAACAATATATATTTCAGACAGAGGAACTGAGAGAGGGCCTGAATCAAAACTTTGAATACAAACCACAAAATATTTTGTTGGTAGTAGAGCATAGATTTTTGCATGTTAAAGTTCTATTGTAATTGATGTTTATCATGTTTTAATTTTCTTGATTTGTTTCATTTCAGTGAAATACAGAGATGCTAATTTAGAAGAACCGTTGCACTTATGTTTAAAACACTGGAGTTCTACTGTTGTAGACTTACCCTAGGCTTTGTTAACTTGTAGTCAAAACCAATCAAGGAGTTCAAGTATCTAAACAAAACTACGCAGTGTTTGAGAGGGGGAAGTGATTTTTTTTATATATATATATATATATATTATTATTTTTTTAGCAAAATATCTAGGTAAATTATTTTATCAGGTCACACTTGTACTCTCATAGATTTCATTCATTCACTCACTGTCATCAACTTATTCATCAAAATTTCTAAGTAGTCTGGCCTGGATTTCCAGTGTTCAGCACAAAGCTGAAGGGATGCTGGATGTGAATTAGTCACTACATCTCTTGGGCTCCCTTTGCTGGCAATGGCAAACTAGGCTTTGCACTGATTCTTTATACTCATATTTCTAAGTCAGCAATTGTTATGATGGTATGGTACTTTGCTTCAGATTTTTGCTTACTTCGGTCTCCATAGCTCTTAATATATAACTATGCTTTGCTCCTGCCTGGAATATGTAGCTGTGATTGGAAGTCTTCTTGAAATTGCTTAGTTTTTGTGAAGGAAAAGTACTAGCTGTCATTCATGTGGTTTACATCTTTTTGTGAGACATAAGATGGAGATATCAGATATTTATTTCTGTGCAATATGATTTTTATTCATGCCAACACTACAAGGTTGTTCTGCTTTGCATTCCTCCTGTTGCAAGAGTTTTGGACCACAGTTGAACAGCTAATATACTATCTGATACAGTCAGAATTTGTCAAGTTCTTATCTCAGTCTTGGACGAAGAAATAAAAAGGATCTTTAAGGTTTGCATATAACCTCTATATTCACTCAATTAGAAATCAGTTGTGCAAAATGCTGCGAACCTCTGATCTGACTGATTTTAAGTAGGCATGCAAATGGTGCTTTGTAAATCTTCTACCACTGGGCTGAATACTGAAATAAGCTTAAATACAGAGTTTTTTTCCTTGGGGTTTTATTTTTACAATGACTAAGTAGCTGAGTTTTAAACACATTTTTGAAACAAAATCATAGTTTACTTTATTCCAAGTAAAGACCTTTGCATAAATATTTTTTAATGCTAATTTCTTTTTCCCAGATAACACTATGCTAAATTTGCAAATAGTTTCAGCTGGCCTGAGATCACTTTGGATGAATGCATCAACACCTTCGGTCATGTTAAATGAATGCCGTAACCTCTTTTATTCTTGAATTATTTTTGTTTGTGCTGCTGTGAACTAGAACAATAATATTAATATTGCATTCCTGCATTTGCCTCTGGTTATTTATGCTTTTTTACTATTGAAGAGTAAGTGTGCCAAGCAAAACGACTGGATTTCTGCCAAATAAATGGCCCAACAAAGAATTACAAAGCCAATAATAAACAAAGCCTCAAATTAAATGCAAGCAAAGTGACATGGGCCTAGTAAATCCAAATAGTGGGATGGTGTAAGAAACGTCCATCGCTTCAGAATTATACAGACAGTACTAGGGAGTGCGGTGGTGACAACAGACAAGAACACTCATAAACTCACTGCACGTTTCAGTGGGAACATTCCCAAATAATAGGTGAACATAAAAGGTAATATCTTAAAATTTTATCTAGCTTTATATATTGAAACCATATGGTCTGTATTTGCTTCAAGTTCCAATTTTGTAATGGCCCCTGCTAATATGGTTTTTCAATTCTCCTTTGGTCACTGTAGGTAATGTAGATTCATTTAAAGTTGGTAACAGCTGCAGTTTGTGTTTAGTCCTGTTAAGAAAAAGCATTCAGAGTCTGTAATTTATAACCCTCAAAAAAACCCCAAAGGTAAAATAAACTTCTGAAGTTTGTTTCTTCTGCTCCTTTTGCCCACTAATTCTGGAACCAAGGATCAGCTATGATATTCATAGATGATCCAGCTATGATATTCATAAATGATCACTATTTCAACATTTTTGATTCTTTTAGTCTGAACTTTATTACTCTTCTATGTCGCACTTAGATTGCGCCCATTGAAATGGATGGATTTTTTTTTATGATGTGGTGTTTTTTTTAATAAGATTAAGAGCATCAGCCTTCTGAACTGGTATTGGTAGAGAACAGGGTCGTTTTCCTGAATGAGCAATGTGTTTCCAGCATCTTTTTCATTGTCTGTTGAAAGGTGTTAAAGGGTGAAAGCATGCTATAGGAGAAGAATAAAAATACATTTGTGGATGATAGGTTCCATATATTGAAGTAATGATACTGATTTCTGTTTGAATCTTGAACTGAAGAGGTTTTCAGCTGATTTTTTTCTCTTATACTGATTTTCTCTTTCTAACCCTATTGAATAAATATTGAAGGAAGTTTTCAGATTGAAAAAGAAGGATTTTGTTTCTCTTTGAGTCTTTTTGATTGGTTTTTGTGGATTTTTTTCTTAAGCTGTGAAAGGTTTCTTTCAGGCTTCTACTGTTAAATGTTGAATACTCAAATACATACAAAGCAAATCTGAGGGTTTTTCTAACTTCCCAGGATCAAAGCAACCTTTTTTCACATACTAAATTATACTACATTCCTGCAGATGTCACAGGAACAACTAACTGTTAGAATCATAGTAGATTCCTGTAGAGTTCATGTCAAAATTTTAGTCCAAGTGTTTAAAAATATTGCCTATTTATATTAATATTTTCAAATGGACCAAACAGCACAGGTATGTATTCTTCTGAACGTATCATACTGTTTCTTATATATGCTCCTGCTATTTCAGTAGAAAATACTTAAAAACCTTTCCTGGTAATTTACTTTCTGTGATTCCTGTACTGTAATATTGTTCTTATTTTTTACTTAGGAAGGCTTGGCTATATTACATTCTTTCATTCAAAACAAGACAAAAATCTGTCAGTACGTTCTCTATTAATATTTTATAATAGCTATTTGCTTCCTGGGGTACATTTGCATGGCAGCAGCTCTTCCTTACCCACATGATCTGTGGATTTGTGAGGTTACAGATGGAAGTGGTAGCAAGGTACCTAACTACAGCTGTTTTCCTGTGAGGTAATTTGCTGTCATGATGTTGGGATTGTGTGAACCAAAAGACCTGAGAATTCAAAAGCTGGCATTCAGAAAAACTGGTGGTCTTACAGTCTGTGCCTCTGTCCAACTGTGAAAGGGACTCCCGGATTGGGACATCTCCTGAAAATGTTGGTGGAACCAACTGGTCACATCCTGCTGCTTCTCCTCATTTTTGAGCTATATCTGTCTCTTCTCCCTCCTCCTTTTTCTGACACTGGGCTATAGGTGTGATAGTCTAAAGACTTGGCAAGAAGATTGTCCTGCCTATGAACCTATCTTGTCTTGTATTTCCGTACTGGTTTCTTACTGCTTTGTGTGGTATTGTCTTTATCTCTTCATTATTTGTATTTATTCATTTGCTTCTGCTCTGGAAACATTTTCCATTGAAATATTTTGATTTGAAATATTTTAAAGCTAGAGTGACACTGAGATATCACTGATATTTTGCTAGATGTAATTCATGCAGTGGTTCTTATGGTCACTTCTTGGCTGAACTGCTGCACCTATAATTTGTATCAGATGCCTCTAATAACATGCAGCTTAGGGTGAGGAATGAGGAAACTCATGGGTGATAAGTCTGAAAATTGTATTTCTTAAGAAAAAACTTGGACTAGAACTACCTGAAATACAGTTTTCTTGAGGCATTTCACAAAGATGTTAGTCAAAATATCACCTAACTTGAAATATGGTAATTTTGTTCTGCATAGCAAATAAAAGCAATTTTTAGTTTACGTCAGACCAACTTGAAGCACATATGACATTTTAAACACATTATTTTAAAACCTAGCAAAAATATAAATTATGTCATTTTACAAGGAAGCATCACTCTTTAGGAAAGAGTAGTGTGGTATAGGGATGGTATACAGATTAGCTGTTTGTTTTTTTTTTTTTTTTTTAAGTTATCTGTGTGGAACTTGAAATTCATCTTTTGTAGGGAGGCCTGTTTACAAAGAAAAGCGTTTGAGAGAAAACAGTGATTTTCAATGGTGTATGTCAAGTGTGGAGCCTTCAGGACACAGCGGGAACATGGCTTGTATCTTTTTTCTTTCCCCTTTTTGTTATCTTTATGTCGGATATCATGCTGAGGATGAAAGAAAAGGAAGAAAAGAAAAATTAAAATTGTAATTTCAAGTGAAATTACAAGATTTTTTGAAAACACATGATAAGCATAGGTGTGTTCTCATTAGTGATTTTTTTTTTTTTTTTTTTTTTTTTTCCCCCACTGAACTGAAGATTGTAACTCATTCTGTCCTTCAGTAAGAGCAGGATACCTTATCTAAGTCATTTCAGTAATCTTTTTTTTTTTTTTTTTTTAGGGGAGAACTACTTTCTGTGGCATTCCTGGCTTCCTGATTTGAGGAACATGAATGCTATGAATAAAGTAGCTTTTATTTCTTTTATTTTTCAATGCATTTAACCTCTGATAATTACTTCACAAAGCCTTAAAGTCCCTGTGAAAAAAATACAAATCATTTATTTAAAGAAGTAGGAAAAGGAATGAAGATCTATTTGAACCATCCCTTCTTCCACAGAGTTACGTAAATTCATGTAGTAAAATCATGGTCTTTTTAAGTATTCTTTCCAATCAGTACAGTACTTTTTTCTGAAAGTAACCTTGGAGATGATAGTAAAACCTACCTATTGAATGCTTGCTTACTCATTGTAAAACACCAGAAAATATGGAAGTGTTTTAGTTTGTACTCTACAGATGCTACTAATCCTTTAAAAAGCCTTCCAGCATAATATTTTATTGGTTTATACAGGAATTCATATATCCTGAGACACAGAGTTCAATATTCTGTTTTGTTTTTGGTTTATTGTCATCATTCAACATAGTGGACAGAGCAGACCGATTAGAAAGTTGGCACAGGATTGAATTGTGAAAATGAATGCACAGAGCTACCTGGGGTTTGCACATTATAACAGATGGATACATTAATTTTGAATTTGCTAATTAAGTAGTTTGGCATATAGACCAGATATCACTCTGGGATAGTTTTATTTAAAATGTTCAGGGATAGTGGTGTTTGTGCATGTTGCATTGTTCCATAGTTAATAGAGTGAAATCTCAGGCTGTTTTGAGCAACTTTTAGCATGGAGTTGTAGTATGAAGAGTATCTAGCTTTTCCAGCGATATTTACTTGCCAGGGATAACTAGTGTACTACACCTGAGTATCTCCAAGGGAAGCATTTGAAACTTACCACGGTGAAAAATGAAGGGAAGAAACACCTTTGTTAATTGGAAGGCAATTAGTGTATATTGTGCTTCATTGGATTTGGTGTATCCAATGACAAGAAGTTCAGTAGCATTAAATATATAGTGGAATAGAAGTGAAGATCTAGTCTGAAGCTTTTTAATAACATTTGCATCTGTAGCTAATGAAGAATAAATAAATACTAAAATGAAAATAATAATTCTAATTAAAATTAGATTTGTGTCAGTGAAACTCTACTGTCTCTCACAAGGTAACTCTTGATCTAAGTTAACATAAGAAGAAAGGGGCCTCTGTCATATTATTCTGCTTTTTAACATTCTTGGAATCAAAGTTGCACGTAGCATAAAGAGTTTCCTCAGTTGGGGGGTGGGGGGGGGAGCTTTATCAGCAGACAGAATATCTGAATTATTTCCTGTTAAAACTCCTAGGTTTTGGCACTAATTTTTTCTAAATGTGCCTAGTTATGATTTCACTGTATGTCTATTTAGAAGAGAGGGAAAGATGTAGTTTTATCTAATCAATGGAGTTGTTTATTTCAGTGAAAGCAGGTAGAGTCTCATATTTTAAAGATGTTGCTCTTCATTGATCATAAGTTTATGTGAAGAGTACATTTTCAAACATGTCCTGAAAGATTAACAGATGTTGAAGAGTTCAAGTTCTTACAGATAGAGAATAAAGCGTGGCAGTTCTTTTTCATAACAGTGACATTTTTGTCAATAACACCTTCTTCTGATGACCATATGGCTCTCCTTAGATATGTATGCAAAGCATAATGGTAGCTAATTATGTAGGATGGATGTTATATTCACATAGGCAGAAGTCATTCATATTTCCTAGACTACATTAGAGCTGCCTTCCAGATAGAAATATCTGTGCTGTTATACATCCATCCAAAGCTGCAAATGGGATACACAAATGAGTAGTAGGGATTATGCCTTTAAATGTCTTGTATGCTGCACATAACATCTAATATTTGGCACATAAACCCTTCCTGTGTCACTAATAACTTCCATTAAAAGAAAGCTTATTGAGGATGGAAAGGTAGACCTTTGAGGGTGAAGAACTGCCAAATTTACCATTGTTTCCCTTGTATATATGATCTGTGTAGTGGATGAAGGGTCTTTATATATATATATATATATATATATATGTATATATATATATATATATGTATATGACAGTCATAAAAGACTATTTCATGCATTGGATGGCAAAAAGTTCACTTCAGAAACTGTAAATGTGGAATTTCCCAATTTGGATGTATTTCTTTTGGTAACCTAAACAAAATCTTTTGATGTAACATTTTTGCTTGTTGTCTTAGATGTAACATTCTTAATGATTTTTTTTTTTTTTCCCTTGGGAAAAAGTGAGGAAAAGTGCGTTCTATGTAAGTATAACAACCCATTCCCCTGCACAACCTACTGTAATTATGCATCATTAGTCAGTCATTCCTTGCTGTTTGTTCAAAGACTTAGAGCTGGTAGCAGTAGAAGGCTGTTGTCAGTGGTATGAGAGAAGTTGCTGCTGTAGAGTACCAAAAGGGTATGTTAAAAAGTGTATTTGGCCTGCACAGACTATTCGTTATCCTTCCATTTTTCCTTGAATTTTTTTCCCTACTTACTCTCCAGGTTTTGGGGAGCTCCTGTTCCATATAATACCTGTAGGAGGAAGGAGGAGGAATCTGGGGCTTTGTGAGAAAGAATATGGCATGGGAAGTAGTTCAGCATTGCTGGCTTTGCTTTGTGGTATTGGCTTTTCCTTCCTGAATTCTTGCTACAAAAATAGTAACTTACAGGCATGGCTGCTGCAAGCTATTGCTGTTGATCTTTCAGCTGTGGCGTGGAATCAGGCCTGCAGAATATTCGTTCACTTACTAGTTTAGCAGTCTGCCAAATTAAAAACTATTAATGCTTTATAACTGGCTAGATATGGACCAAAGACAAAGGAATTGTCCATTTCCAGGGAATTCTCTGATGAATTTGTAAAGTTTATAGCAAGAGCAAGCGCTGAGAAAAATGTCAGAGCTTATAAAAAAAAAATATATATATATACCAGAGTAGAAACTGTTTGTCAGCTTTAACAGAGGGGTTTTTAAGAGTTCCATGTATATGTACAACATAATTATAAACTTGACCCTACTATTTTTAATGTTTTATTTAAAATTCTTAAATTTAATATTTACTTTTTAAAAGGAATTCATTTTAGGTGTTTAGACTATGTACTACTGTCATAGAAATCACAAAGAACACATTTGGAATAGTCCAAATGCACAATAAATGCATAAATGAATCTGGTACCCTTTTGATATGAACACTAGACCTCCTGACTTTTATTATGACTCTTCATATTTAGATCGTGGTCACAGATTTAGTTTTATACAAGCACTGCTATTTCTGTACAAATACTACTGAAATAAATAATATTCAGTGTTTATGATTATTAACAGCTTTTGTGTGTAATGGCACAACCGATTTTATTTAAATACAGGATGCTTTATGCACAAGTCTGGAATGCACATGCTCTATAGAAAATCTGGAAGTTTGTTCTGATACTGTGCAGCAGGACCTAATGTGGTAGCTGCTTTGCTAAGGGAGTGAATATCTTCAAAAAGATGATCTTATGCCCCAGCAAGAATTGAGGCTTTGATGCAGTTTATTTGTTGGCACTAGTCCTGCAAGCTGCTATATGCCAAACGTGATGCTAGAAAAATATTGGTTCTGGTTATAAAACACCTGATTATATGTGTATTTGTTTTTAGTATGCAGTAGATAGAGCTATATCATTGCAAATGAATGAAAAAGAGAGATCTGTCAAAACTAGGTAGATGTTCCCTAAAAATCAATTGTTCACTTTCCACTGTTTTGGTTTATTGGGAGTGGAACTACTCCAACTCTATTTGTTAATTGCTGTTTTATTTTCTCTCTATACCCATTTGTTGTAATTGATTGTGGTTGCTTTTTCAACACGGATGAAAAACAGTAGCAACAGAACCTTATTCTTGCTCTTATAAGATAATTTTTTGTAATTCCACAGATGTACTTAATGTAGTGAAAAAGTGAGTGCACAAATCCAGACTTTGCTACAGATTTGAGAGTAGATTGTCCCATTTTAGTTCCTTGCTCAGCGCTTTCTCCCAGAGGACTGTGATACTATAGAATGAAAGGTTTCTACATGTATTAGTGCTTGTATGGTCACTTACAATTTAAATGTGAAAGAGGTTATTGGATATAGATTGTCATGCATGAAAAAAACCCAAACAACCCCAAAACCCCACAAATTTTCTCAAGAAAGCAGTCTATGCATTTGGTCTGTAGGATGCAGGCCTTTGCAGAACGTGGGGTACATAAACACTGTTGCCCGCTTTAATTGAGTCACCTACAGGAATCAGGAAGACTTCAGAAAGTCTGAATTGGAGGATGTTGGGTTTTCAAAGAAGGCTTCTGTTGCATTTTTTAAAAAAGCTAGAAAGCTTGCACACTGATACTGGTTGTTTTATATTGCAAATGTCAGAACCTAGTATTAGCAAGAGTGAATCCTTTGCAAGAAAATTTGATTGCTGGCTGGCAGACTTTGAGCTTTAGCGGAGGACAAGCAGAGTCTCTATGGATATATGCCCAGGAATAATTCATTGTTTATCAATAAAAGTTGTAACCTGACTTATAACATCCATCTACCTTCCATTAGAATCAATTATATTATTTACATTATTTCTATAATGCATTACTTGATTATTTTTTTTTTTTTTATTGGGGTTGACCCTGCCACCACTCAAAAAATGGAGAAGCTTCCATTGATCTCAACAGTGCAAAACCAAAACTGCCTTCATCACAATGCACTCAAAGAGCATCTCAGTAATTAAGTAGAGGGAGCATTATCTCTTTTGTGGTATGTAAATGAGGCGCTCGTGTTTAAGGAGGCATTACGGTCATGAGGAATCTGAAACCTACGTATCTGGATACTGTCCCTGAAATTTCCATATGTAATCGTTAAGTTGGTTTGCAAGGCAGTCATGAAGTCTTTGTGTGCCTTTGCAGAGTGTTGCATGCAGCCTGTTTCCTGACCTGAGGCTTTGTAACACTTGATTCTCTATGGCTCCTTTTCTACTGATACATACAGTGTATCACATGCAAGGATAATTCCAGGCTGCAAAATACTATGAAATTCTTGGATGGCTGAAGCCACAGCTCTGATGAAGCAGTAGATTATCTTGTTATTGGCAGAAGAATGCAGGGGTTTTGAGTAGGCAGCAGTGATTTATTCAGCTAACATTAAGCAAGTGTGGTGACATCTGTAGCTATGTTGACCCATTTATATCTGTATTAAATTTAACCAGAAGTTTGACACTCATAGTCTTTAAGATTGTCCCTATTCTGTAATCTTCTATTAATCGAAACTGTCACAGTTTCCAAGGAACACTGATAATCTAACGTGGCTTCCTGTATAAAATAGGTCATTGGGTTTAGATGAAGTAATTTTTCTCAAATACAGTAGCCACTGTACTGTTTTTACTATTCCACTGATTTAAAAAAAAAAAAAAAAAAAAAAAAAAATAGAATCTACCACATTTCACAGGAAATATTTCTAGTGTTAAATGGCCTCCCTGTTATAAGTACATACCTTCACACCTGAATTAATCTACTTTCAGTATATTTTCCTTTGTGTTTGGTCCCTCTGTTACCTGCATTGTTTTTCCCCTCCATGGAGATACTTTTGAACTGTGACAGTTGCCCACCTCATTGTTAAATCAAACGTTCTGTATCCTTTGTATTTTTCCAAGTAGTAAGTTTTCCAGCCTTTCAGTCAGTCTTGCTGATCTTCTCTGTACCTTCTCTAACTTTTTTCATCCTTCATTCTCCCTATTTGTACAGTTTTATATTCTTCTGTGCAGATTGCATTACCAAATGTTAATGTTTAGCTGATAATCCCCCAGCAGCCTTCAAGATTTTTTCTGAGGTACTTAGACTATTCAGGTTTCTTTTAAATTAGAAGGCTCCAATTTCTATCCAGAATACATCTGTGTTTCCTGAAGAGCGACATGATAAACACTAATATAAAAAGAAAGTAGAATATTTGGGTGCATGATTCTATATTTTAACTACTGGCTTTTAAGTATGCACATTCAAAATTCAGCTGTTACACCTCAGTGGTTTTTTTCCCTGCGTCTTCTAGATTGATTAATATATAGATGTCTATCTAATTAGTCCTGATTCATAGTCTGATGTAATTGCCACTAACTCCCACTGACCTTAATAGGAGCTATGTCAAGACTTTACTGTGGAAAAATCTTACAGATTGATACTTCAAAAAAAATCTCAGACTGAAACAAAAATCCCATCAGCTTTGGGCTAGCTATGGTCAGACTATGTTGAATGGCACATTTATTTATTATGTTTTTATTGCACTTTGAGATCTTTCAGGATAATTAGAGTAACTACATTAATATAAATTAATACTATGAATATGAAAATTTGTGAGTATGTGTGTTACTTGCTTCCTGAATTCAAATCCTGTGTGGCTTGTTAAGTGGTATTTAAAGTAGCCAAGAAATACAGTAAAGGAAATGTTACTTAATTCAGATAACTTGACATGTACATTCACTATCACAGTAAAAATGAGAAGATGGTGGTATTCTGAAAAAAGTGTTAAGAGCCATGAAGCACCGTTGCTCTACATGCGGAAAATGCCCAGAAAGAGCAAGCAAGTTTCATAGGAAAGTACTCCATTAGTGGGTTCAGATGACCTTAATGAGGTAATTTTTTAAATGGACATTGGTATAGATTAGTGTAACGTAATTTATATAGGACAGATGGAAATGGAACAAGTAAATGGGTTGGCATGATACTTAAAAACACTTACAGTGCTAGGATACAACTGAATAATTTTCCAGTGAAGAAATACAAACAAAGCAGACTAACATTAGGCATGTTTCAAGTGGTGCTGAAAAAATTGTCTCTGCTGAAGATATTCTGTATCAAAAGATGCTCACGGGAGATCTTTAACTACATACATCTCTGTTGAGTAGCACTTTCAGTAACTTAGCAATGAAATTCATAAGTTACAGAGAAGTCAGATTCACTAAATGGAAAGCAGAGGATCCCAGAAGAGACATCCTGAGTCCATTTCTTGCTGACATGAAAGGAAGTAAGTGAAAATGGGGAAAATTGGAGAACTATATCATTAGTGATCAAAAAGTCGGTTCCAGTTAGTAAGGAATGTAATTTACTGATCAATTTACAGATATAAGTTTCAGGATGAACAGAAAATAACTACATTGAGTAAAGAACAGGGGAAAAAATAGTGTTAAAATCCAAAAGGAACATCAGCTGACTTTGCTAGAATGATGAAGAGCACAGTGTGTTTTTTCTGCAGGTTTTAAGAAGGAGAGTTTGGGTTAGAAATAGATGAGCCTTTGGAATACCTCAGTCATCCCGAAGGGAAATAATATGAAAGGTCAATATTTAAAGCAGCTTTAATGGGGAAGCTCAAACTCAAAGTTAGATCACAGGTCAAGAATCGTAAGTCTCTTCAACTGACTGTCGATATAAGTACTTGAAACATGAAACCAAACACAAAAGTGATGAATGGGGGAGAGGCGCACAAATGTGTAGTCTCACAACAGTTTTTACAGGGATGACTACCAAATGCTCCAGATGTTTAATAAAGAAATATTAACCTGAATGAGGTGCGTAGGAGCGTACAGAAAGCAGATGAGAAATAAAATTAAGCAAAACCTAGGAACTGACTAACCTTATCACCTTCTGCAACACAACAGTGGATGATACTGTTTACCTGGACTTCTGCAATGCCTTAGACATTGTTTCCCACAGCCCTCTCCTAGACAAACTGTCAAGACAGATTGGATGGGTGGTCTGTGAGATGGGTAGGAAATTGGCTAACAGGTCACACTCAGAGGGTGGTAATCAACGGTTTTTAGTCAGGTTGGCAGCCTGTCACAAGTGGGGTCCCCCAGGGATCGATACTGGGCCCCACACTGTTCAACATCTTCATAAATGATCTAGATGATGGGATTGGAAGGATTCTCACTAAGTTTGCTGATGACACTGAACTGGGTGGTGATGTGGACATGTCAGAAGGGAGAGCCATCTTCCAGAGAGGCCTGGACAGGCTGGAAGAGTGGGCTAGCAAGAACAGTATGAAGTTTAACAAAGACAAGTGTAAAGTCCTGTACCTAGGACGACAAAACCAAAAAGCCCAGTACAGGCTAGGCTCTGTATGGCTGGGGAGCAGCCTTGCTGAAAGGGACATGGGGGTCCTGATGGACAACCACCTGAACATGAGTCAGTAGTGTGCTGCTGCAGCAGGAAAGGCAAATCAGATCCTGGGCTGTATCCACAAGGGTATTACTAGCAGAGAGATAGTGATTGTCCTGCTCTACTCAGCACTCATCAGGCTGCACCTGGAATACTGTGCCCAGTTCTGGTCTGCAAAACTCAAAAAAGAGGTGAAAAGACTGGGGAGGGTCCAAAGGAGGGCCGTGAAGGTGATTAAAAGGGCTGGAGGCTTTGTCCTATGAGGAAGGACTGAAGGGAGTGCAGATTCTTTTCCCCCTGGAGAAGAGAAGGCTCGGGGGGACCTCATCACAGTATTCCAGTACTTAAAGAGTGGCTACAACGAGGACAGAGGCTCTTTCTTCACAAGGAGCAACATGAAGAAGACAAGGAGCAACGGGTGCAATTTGCACCAGGAGACGTTTTATTTTGATATAAGGAAGAGATTTTTGTACAATGAGAACAATCAATCAGTGGAACAACTTCCCCAGGGACATGGTGGAGTCCCCATTGATAGAGGTTTTCAAGATGCGATTGGACAGGGTGCTAGATAATCTTGCGTAGGCTCCCTTTCCCATGAAAGGTTAGACCAGATGATCTTCTGAGGTCCCTTCCAACCTGGACTATTCTATAACTCTATGGAAAGCAAATTGGAGAAAGTCTAGGAGAGGAGAAAATGTTGCTTATCATAAAGGAATTTAAATTTGTGTCATGAACTAAGTGTATCGTGATAGGCAATGATCTCTGAAGCATGAAAGATGCAGGATATGGTTTTCTGAGTTTGGGCCTCTAATGAAGTTAAGAGGCAATAATGAAGAAAGAGAGAGGGAAAGAAAGGTTATTTTCCTTTTTAAGACATCTGTTCTGAAGCTTTTGAAATCAGAATGGAAAGATCATCAAAGCGTACCTGACCTCCAAGATACTTTCATTATATGTTGTGTTTTGTTAATACAGTGTGTTTGTTAGTAATCATTTGTGGTTAGGACCAGGTATCCAAAATGATTATATATGGGTGTTTTTTTCCCTGTAAAATACCTAGCTGGTAACTGTTTGCTTTCCTTAATTGGAAAACTTAGTTCCATAAACCCTTTTTGATAATGTAACAGCAGATTAAAAAAAAAAAAAAAAAAAAAGAGGGGGTGTTGTTCATAGGAAAGCGTGTGAGGGGAAAAGGAGTTTTCTGTATGCGCTATTTTTTCCAGCAACAACAAATATTAATTTCTCTGATGGATACTTGGAATGTGCAAAGAAATACAGCTCCAAGGGAGACCGACAGCATTCAGGCACAGAAACCGATATGCTGAGGGAAAACGTCTGGGTTTTTTCTTAACAATAACTATAAATATTTGAAGAGTATAAATGCTAAAGCACGGAAGCACAAGGGGAGTAATGTGATGGGATTACTAACATGAAAATTCAGATTGGCTGAGTATTAGGAAAAAAATGATTGACAGTGAGAATAGATTATGTAGTGGAGCACTTTCCCAAAGGTGTTTGTAAAAGCCCTGTCTCAGTCTTCACTGAGATACTTCAGAGTAGATTGTATAAAGAAGCAAAAGCTATTCTGTGGGGAAACATGCTGTTCTTGGAGAGTTGTGCTACAGGACTTAATAGGTTTGCTACAAGTCATTTCTGTGAATCGTTTAGAGATGTATTACAGATTTTTGCTCATTGAAAGAAGTTCTGTAACATATCCCACATATTTTACTCAGTGGGTCATAGTGAGTTTGTGTTCATCAAAAACTTAGTAAATCAATATCCCATAATAGTATTTTATATACATTATTCGTTACACTTTTGTTTTAAAGAGGGGGAAATAGGGAGTGTGAAAGATGTAGGATATTTGTGTTCTGGCAAGGGGAGCGTTTGGGGGGGGAATTCTGGAAGTTTACAGACCCAGTGATTTCACTGTGACCCGGATTTCATCCTTTATTCCCATTCTAAGATTTGTAAGTTTTTTGGGTAGTAATATTAAGTTTAAAATGTACAACTTGCAATGATCCAAAGGAAATGAACACAGAAGATTTTAGGAGTATGCTTCCTTAAAGGACTTGACCTTCAGAAAAAGCACATTGTCTCCCAGATCCTAACAGTATTTTTTCAAGGATTTGTGTATGCTTCGCACAGGCACAAGCTGGAACCAATCAAAGGAGGCTGGGGAGTTTTTCAAGAATTAATTTCTCTCCAGCACATAGAATGTTCTGAATATTTGCCCTTTGAAATACCAGCAGGAAGGACACTCATTTCATACTAAATAGCCCTTGGTCTTCATAAACTTCTGATGGTAGGTCTCCTGCCGTGGAGGCTGAAAGTACTCATGGAGATCTTTTGGTCCCTTGATGTGGACTTGAGCAACACCGTTGATCAATCAGTGTGTGCCTATTTGTTGCCATGTCCTTTTTCCTCCTTTTCTTTTTACTGTGCCCATGCAGAGCTTGGAAATGACTGAGAGTTTCCTGAGCCTCTAGGTGGGATGCTTAAAATAATTACTATAAGGATCAGCATGTTCCTTTCCATTCAGGCAATTCTTATGCATAGTGCTTATTTTGTGTTCAAAAGATGGAAAAACAAATTCTAGTCTTCCTCCCTTCTCATCCCATGTGCCCAGTGTGCATATGTTTTTCAGATGATACAAGCTGCAGGTCAGCCACGGCTACATTCATAAATATTCATACCTATATAGATGGGGGGAAAAAATAAGTGACAGGTTAGCATAAATTAAATATTCAGCACAACTCAGCAACATCAGGATTAAAATGGAAATATGCAAGATACAGGAAAAACTGTTCCAAGAAAATATTTGAAAAGAAAATCCTTCTTCCTTATTTTTTGGCAATCACTATATTTGGAAAAAATGAAATATTTTGCTCTGTATGAGATAAGGCAAATTAAAAATATAGTAAAATGCAGATTGAATTTCAAGAGCTAGTCAATTAATTGATACAAGTAGCCAGAACCTGACAGGAAGATGTTGAGTCTTGTTCCTTCAGAATTGTAGAACAGAAATTCTCAAAATGTCACTGTCCTGGATATTATAAGGCTGCAAACCTTGTCTGAGAGCAATGTTCATATGTGTTTAGATGTTTGCTGCCTAAATTTTTCATTTCTTTAGTCAAGATTCTCTCTCCCTTACTGGAAATATTAATCTTAAGATCATTTGATACAAAACTGTAGTAAGCATTTGGACGATGTCCCTGGCATCTCTTCCACATTAACTAGTAATAAATCATATTAGTGACAGCTGTTTGGTGATGTGTTACACTAACAGATAGCAACAGAAAGTTCTGTGAGAGCATATTACTGTAATGCATCATCGGAGTCCAAAATGTTTGGTAAAATTGGCCGGTATGAACACCTAGATATCACCTTCCAGGTCCTTACGACCTTTGCTTACAAGATGTACTCATTTTACAAAGCGTAGTATGATACTTCAGTTTCTGTAAAAACTCCAGGAGTTAGCTGATCTGTTCTGTGCTTTTTCAGCTGAGACTGTTTGCTTTTAGGGACACACACACAAACTTCACTGAGTTGATCAGAAAACTTTTCATTACTGTAAAATAGCACTGAATTGTGCTGGCTGTAAACTTTGTGTTTAAGTTCATACCAAAGTTGTCTGTTTGAACAATGCTCTTGTCCGTGTATGGCATATGAAGCAATCAGATTTGCCCAGACTTTATTGCCTGTTTCCACATCAGTAGTTGAAACATTTTTGATATGAACATTATGATAAAATTTTTCTTAGTTTTATTTAGGCAATTTTTGAAAACCTGTAAACCAGCATATACTTTGTCCCTGAAGAATTAAAGAATGTATTCAAGTGAATCCTTTATTCCGAAAATATTGATTACTATTATAAAAACAAATAAAAACCTTCCAAGATGGGAGATGGCCCACAGGAGTAAAATTGCTTGTGTGTTTGTGCATGTCACTTAACAGTTAGCACCTAACAGTTAGCACCTAACACCTTATCCTACCTTTTTCTGGATCTAATCTGATCCAGAGCAGCTGAATCTGGTAAAAGCAGCTGAAATCTGCTGTTTTCATTTGTGCAGTAGAAAACAGATTAACTATAATTGTGATTATTGCTATAGATGATTTGTTCTAGCAGCTGTAACTTCTTTCTTTTTTCAGGATTCTAATAGTGAAAGTAAATGGATTTTTTTTTTTTTTCCTGCTTCATGTTTTGGGAAGAATGTAGTATTGATGGTTGCTTGCAGGATTGTATTTTAAAGCTGGATGCACACACACCCCTGCATGTAATTTAGTTTAAAAAAAAAAAAAAAAGGAAGAGAGGAGTGAAAATGAAGAATTTGAGGGGTATTTTTCATGTCATGTCCCCCCCCCCCCCCCAAAAAACCCCTCCCTCAAAAAACATTAAACAGTACTTACTATATTTCTTTCAGAAAGTAGTATTTTCTAATATTAGACTTTAAGGACATAATATTGAAGCAGAATATTTATTTAGGAAATGGCATTGCACAATTCTCTTTTAATTTAGACAGGTTTTAAGACAAGAATTATAATATCCAGTTACTTAAAGTATAGCATTTGTGCTATGAAATTAATACAGTTGTATAAGATTAAAAAAAAAAAAAACAACTGTTCTCTTTCCAAGACTTATCCCAGGCAATTTCATATGCTTAAGAGCTACTGAAGACTGAGATGCTTCTTTGCCATCTAGATGGTGCATGTTTTCTAAGTTTTGACTGGACAACTTGAAAGGAATAATGAGACAAGAATTACTTCTTTATTTTTCAGATGGTAATGATTAAATATATGCTTTAAAACATTTTAACGAAGACTTGTAAAAGTATAAAAATCTGTATGTCCTTATTAAGCCACTCCTGGTATCATTTAATTGTCAAACTAAAAATACAGCTATACTTTGATGTTTTCACAATTGTTTCAAGATGTTTAGATGAAGGTTAGATTGATATTTTCCCCAGTTTTTCATAAAAAATGTTTAATATACATTTAACACATTGGGAAGCTATCAAAAGGGTTTAAAAAAAACCAAAACCAAACCACAAAACAGTTGCTAAGTTGATTTTATAAATATCTTAGTATTCTAGTATGTTCAGATGGGCATATTCTTTCATTCAAAAGTCCATAGTCAGTTTTTCAGGTATTTGCAGCACTAGATATGCATCTAGTCTAAAAAAAAAATGCTTATGTTGATATCAATTGAGACCTCTCTTTATTGGTTGTAAGAATTGTAGCCTGTACAAATTTGGGGTTTTCTTTTTTAGTTACGTGTACAGCTCATATCTTCAAAGTTGCAAATAATAAGGTTATGCCTATGAAGAGCGCAAAGAGCTTTAAAGGATATTGAAAGTTCAGTGAGGTGACTTGTATGGGTAAAAGCCTAAGTATTTTGGCTCACCTGTGAACATGCAAATGAAATGATTAACATATCTGACACCTTAAAGGTTTGTAGAAATACTTCTGTTGTATCCGTGTTTGGGGATTCCATTCTTATCAATTTCAAGAATTGAAATGCTGGTATACTGAAACTGGTAAGAAAAGTTCTGATCAGTGTTACTTCAGCTAAAGAACTATACCAGAGATGAGCAGGAGCACATTTTTTGTTACTTTTCCCTAACCAAAAAACCCCCCAAACCAAAAAAAAACCACAAACAAAAACCAAGGGGCGGGGGGAGGGAAAGAAACCAAAAAACTTGGTACATTAAAATGTTTTGTGAATTGGTCCCAGTTTAGCAGTAGTAACCTATGATGTAATTTGTGGTGCCAGTTATGCAGTTGAAAAAGATAGTGTTTTGCAATCCCTTATTCAGGTATGAAGTAAATGGCAAACTTTAGCTACGTAATGGTTAAGAACAGATACTCCAAGTTTAAATAAATCACATTAATCAGTATGCCATCCTCCCTTTTCTTAGAAGCTTGGAGGAAGTTGTTAGGAAGCATAAAAGTTGTCAAGTTTGTCAGTCCTGTGAGACAGATTTAGAAATACCTTGACTTACAGCAAAAATCATACCATGAGACCACCGTATCTGTTGAGTCAATGATTATTAATAGCAAGGGTGGCTAAGAATTTTAGTTTCCAAGCTTGTCTTTTGAAAGCATGTTGCCATACTCGGCTAGGGGCCTGTGCTGAGAGGTCAAAGATGGAGGAATGTAAAAAAATATCCTTCAGTGGGTAACTGGTTATAACTTTTGCTTTTTCTAAGGTCAGCTACGTTGTTTGTGTCAAAATGGACTTCAAGAGGAAAAGATGACATTTTAAAATTTTCAATTTAGAACTCTCATCGTCTTAAATTGTACTGATTTGTTTTTAAATGTTCTTGCACTGTTTGAAAGAAAGCTTAAAGTTTGAATCAGAAATGAAACAATTCACTAGAAAGAAAGGGAACAGCTTTTTAAACAATTTTCTTACAGCTCAATTTGGAAACAGTTTTAATCTGATTAATCTAGAACTTCTTTTAAATTTTTAACTTTTTTTCTGAGAATTTAAAAAAATACATAGTATTGTTATGTGCATCCTTTCAGTCATTTGCTTTTCTTAAAGAAATCTGGCTGGATTCTAGTTGGAGGGCCATATTTTCAAGAGAATACTTGAGCGCTGGGTCAAAGTCTTGTATGGATGTTCGTGCATACTGAATATCCCCATGCACTCTTTGAATGCTATCCCCTTTTTTTTGCTTGAGAACTAAATCTGTCACTTGTACATACAGGTAGCAGCCCTGAAAGGTTCTAAAAAACAAAGTGGCACAAAAAAACCCAGAGCTCCTGCTTTGAAAATTCTCCTTTTCTTTTTAAGTTGAAACTTTCAGGAGATGCTGGGGGGGATGTTCATGTTTTGTAAAGCAGTCATTTCTGTCATTTATCAGTGGTGGATGTCCACCTGGTAACACATAAAGAACCCTTTACAGAATGTAAGTAAATATAAATGAAAATAGCATGAGCAGGTCAGGTTCTGCAAGAGTAAATTATTAACATTACATTTTCTGAAAGCGTGTGCCCGTTTGTTTTCTGCTGGCATCACGTGGGTACGCACAGTAGGATTTGTTCACATGCCCTGGTATTGTTTATTGGTACATATTAAAACTAATACCTTACATAGATATTTTTTCACAGTATTTTTTTCTGCTTACTAAATATTGTCTTCAAATCTGCTTTTTAATCAGAATGAGACTCTTCTGAATTCATTTTCTGCAGAAAGGCAAGTGCTTTTCTTCTTTGTGGACTACAGTAATCATGAGGCTCATACCACATTGAGTTTTACCTTCTTATGTGTTATCATCTAATGAATTAAAGTTTTTATTAGACACCATCACCAGCTTGATACTTAATTCTGAATCAGTCTTTGCATAGTAGGCTTTCTCACAGTCTTTAACCAGTAAATAGTGGCTTCAGTGGGACTAAGGCCCCACTACAGAGAGCAGAATCTTGAAAATAATTTTGGCAAACTTTCCCAAAGAAAATGCATGCTACAAGTCTGCATAATCTTGTTTTGGTTTTTTGAACGGAGTTGTACTGAGGTGAACACAAGCAATAGTTAGTAGTATGGATGTGGCTGCCTAAATTCATTCTTTAGGTTTCATGTATACCCTTTATGATTTTTTTATTTATACATAATTCAGCACACCATACATGTAGTGCCAATAAAGTATTTTAGCAACAATAGTCAGAAAATCATTTTTGCCTGACACTTTTGCCTGAGGAAAAGCTTATTTTCCCCTCACTTTTCTGAAGTAATTTTTCAAAACATTTCAAATATGCTTGATATAAAAGGTAGCTTCAAGTTGAAGTGTTTATTTGAAATGAAAAAAAAAAACCACAAACCCTAAAACATTTAAAGGTGAAAACAAATGTCAGAACATTGCTGAGACATTCAATTGATGTACGCAATGGCATGAGGAAGTGAGAAATGCTTAATTGCGCTGTCTACCCTTTACTAAGATTTAGTACTCTTCATAACTGTTTTCCAAATAAACATTGCGAGGTGTATTTATTGTGACAGACACACGTAAGCAAAAATATTGTAGGAAACCTCTAATATTTGCAGAACAGTACACTTTTAAAAGTTTGCATATGCATTAGATTACAATAACCAGTAATAGCTTGTGTACAGGTACTTGTTTGTAGTTCATTTTATATGGCAAGCTGCTTTTCTTGAATGTTATTAGAAAAAGTTTGTTGTAGTATTGTATGTTTCTACTGATTATCTGTCAAAAGAATTGATTTTGCTTGAGGCTGAGGACCTCTTAGTACAGAACCAAAAGAGGATTTTATTATCTGACATTCCTTTAGCACTAAGCTGACACCAAAGTCTTAGGCTTGAAGGTCATCCAGCAGAATCAGACCCTTTAAACACCGTACTTAAGTATGCATGCTCTGCTTCATTCTTTCACTATGAGATGCCACATCTTGAAAGCCAAATAATACATCCCTGCTCCTTCTCATTATAATGATGATAATTAATTTGGATTAGTTCAGCAAGTTTAGTTTGGAGGACAGCTTTAACCTCAGTAAAGTTTAGTAACATAAAAATGGCCCATAGGTAGGCTGTGGTTAAAGATGCCTTAAATACAAAAGAGATGCCTTAGAAATATCCCATGAATTAATTCTTTTCTTGAAAATTTATAAATTGCTTTTAGCCACACACATTGTGCACTACACAAATCAGTGTTTGAGGTGGAAAAGCCCCACTTTTGCTCTTACTTCTCTGTGCAAGTACTGTTTTTTATCTGTCATTTCAGGAAATACAGGTTGTTTAGAAAAGGAATGTAAGCACAGAACGGAGTGCAAAGGAACGCACTGCCCAGCAGCCTTGAGGTGTACCTCTCTATCTCATTGAGAGATGGTGAAGGAAAAGCTGCCTCTGAAAAACGTGGCAGCTTGATACCGTGTACCTTGTGTTGGAATTACAGTAATAACTTTGCATGCAGAAGTACTACAGCAAACTTAGCTTCCAATTGTCATGGGTATCTGAGAAGGCAAAGACTGTTTCAAAACACTGATGTGAACCATTCCTGAAGTTGCGGTACTGGAAAACAAAAAGGATATGTTAAAAGGATTATAAGGATTCATGAGAAATTGCAGGTAGAAGGTAGGGAAGAATTTTCTTGGATGTCTTCCAGGAATGTGTCAGTCATTCCACCAGCAAAAGGAAAGCTAGCAGTGTAGTTAGTGGGTGGGAATTTGATTTTTTTTTTTTTTTTTTTTTTTTTTGAGACTATGTATCACGGTAGGGCAGAATTTAGCCAACAACTGTATAAACTGTCACTACATTAATATCACAAACTGAAATCAGAGAGCTGCCAACCTAGCTAGGTACTGTGCTGGCTCCCAGAACGGGAGAAGGAAAGTTTCTATAGCTTGCCAACAAGTAGCCAACTTCACTGAACAGATAGTCAGCTAACAGAGCTGAAAGGGAAGGATGCTATCTATATGGAGGCTGGCTGTAAATTCATACACCAGGCATGGCATTTCAGCCTGGGATTAGAGGGCTATTTTCCCCTCAGTGGAACAGAAGGTTCTTTCAAACCAGGAATCAGGAAATGGAGCAGATGAGTCCAAAACAGAAAGCAGCCAGAAACACCCACAGCCAAGAGCTAGCTATTCAGCTAGATGCGAGAGTAACCTACACAAGTGGGAGAGAAGGGAAAGAAAAAGCCAGTCAGGTATTTATTATTCTGGAGAAGTAATAAGGCTAAGAGCCGTAAGTTGGCAGCTACTGATATACTGATGGGAGAGGCTGAAGGAAGGAAGGAAGGAAAGCTAGTGAGGGGTGGAATAAATCCCCCTCATTTCACCAAAGGATATGCAGAATTGATGTTCTGCAGCCTACAGTTGTTTTTTATATATGTTTTCAAATGTGTTTAATATGGAAAAAAAAGATTTGTTAAAATATTTGTAGACATTCAGGGTTACATGTATTGGTGATTGGGTTTTTTTAGCAAGTTTTTGTTAGTTTGTCTTCAGATCACTGACCTCCCAAACTTGGATTCTGTGTTGGGTCCATTTTAGCTTTTCTCTTTAATTTGAGTTTCATTCTTTTTCTCTTTTTGTGACCACTTCCATTTTTTTCCCCATACAACTCCTACACTAATTAAAGGTAGCTCAATTTTTAAGTACATCTGGCACATTTCTTTCAGATGCACTTGAGTTGAGATGGTCCTTAGAACATTCATTTTTACATTATTTTTGCCTTTTCCCATAATTTGTTTCTTAATTTTCTGACCCTAGATTTAAAGCTTTAGGTGGTAAAGATTGAAAAAAATCTAGCATATAATGAATGTTATGCTAAAGAAATGAGGCTTGAACCCTACAATAGTAATTACTGCATTCTGCTTTACAGTGCCTCTTTCTTGCAGTCCCTAAAGAGTTCCTGTGCTGGATCTTGGGCAGGAATGGTTAATGGGGAAAGAGGAAAAACAGCATGTTTCTGACTTTTCTGCAGAATTAGTCTTTGGTAACTCTTGCTGCACTGTGAAAGAAAGGGGAGGAAAAAACTGAAATCCAGCACAACAGCTGAGTATCCTGTAGCCTTTTCTTTTCCCAAACAGTCATAGGAGGTACCATGTCATTTGTTTTCTTCCTTAGACTTTATATAATATATTCATTCAAAGCTGCTTTTGCCTCAAATAATAGATTTTATTTTCCTTTTGGTGATTCTAATTTCTCTTGGTTTTGTTTCGTGATTTATGTCTTGGTAAAGGCTTTATTCCTACTTGGGAGCTGATTGAGCTTCTGTGGAACCAATTTGTTCCTAAGTTCTGCAATTTAGATGTTGCCAAGAAATTTCTATGTGTCTTTGCCATGGGAAGTTAAAAAAAAAAAAAAAAAAAAGAGAGAGGGGTGGCGGGGCAGGGGGGAGAAAACTTGAACCCATTTCTTAAAAACAGAAAGCATAGCAACCACAGCCAGAAACATTTAGCAGTCTGGCAGCTGACAGCAGGACATACAAAGAATAACAAAATAGTCTATTGAAGAGAGGAAAAAAGATCTTCAAAAGACTTGTGTCCACAGCAGGGTGAAAAACATAATAATCCCATTATCAATGTCATTAAAAAAAGAAAAAGTTGATTTTTTTCTAACTTCTGCTAATATAACATGTTAAATGATATGCCAGTAACCTAGAACATAAAAAGGCATTCTCTGGCGTCCTCTTTAGATGTGTCTATTCAGGCAGTCTAAGTGGGAGAGAAAAGAAACAAACAAACAATTCAGAGACCAGCATTCGAAACTCCAGCAGAAGAGACCAGTTTGCCTAGGTCAGCTATAACAACTGTATTAATTCTGCAAATAGGTGACTAATGCACGAAACCGAGGTGACTTTCCCAGTACTGCATAGTGAATCTAAAGAAAAGCAAGTAAGACGTTTCTTAGAACAGTGCCCCGTAACATTCACAATATACCTATAATTTTTACTATGATTTTGTTAGTACTGTATTAGTTTCTAGAACTGTATGTAATCATTACCAACTCTTTTTATTGCGTTAGAGTAATTAAGGTATCTTCCCTGTACCAAATTGTGAGCTATTTGTTGTTCCTTTTTTTTTTTTTTTTGGCATTCTTTTAACATCATTGTTTGGGGGTAGGACAGTGATGGTTTTCAGCCTACAGTGGACCTTCAGATGGGCTATTGAATTCGTAGTGGAATTCCACATAATTATGCTAATTTTTTTACCCTTTTTTTGGTACCCATTTGCTTTCCTAGAATTTGCAGGGATGTGATAATAAGCATTTAAATAGAACATATATTTCTGTGCATTAAGTATGTCTGTTTTCTGTGAATAGAAGTTTTAAAAACGTCTGATGTGCAATGTATCCTGTAATGTTAAGAAAGATGAGTGCAGAAAATGTTCATGTTGCTTAGTTACAGAAACAATAAACATCACAAATTTATTGCCTCTAGTTAGCCGTTCAGTGTGGCATTAAAGCACTAGCCGAGTGTATTATCATGGCATAATATATTATACTTTTATGTTTACCTTGAGACATGGATTGTTCAAGCCCAGCTCTTATTGAGTGTAGCTCTTGACCAGATTGGGTACATTTTATTTTTCTATTTGAATGGCCAATGTGCTCTGTACTCTGTAGTTGCATACTAGAAAGTTGGAATATCATACTCTTTTTGTCATAGTGGCTTCCATCTTCCTTAAAAAGAAAACGAGGGAGGGGGTTGATGACACCCTATAGGAAATGTGTGTGTAAATATGACTGACTTTGGACAAAGCTCCTCTAGATCTGATGCTGGTAATGCAAACTGCAGTCTTCAGACAAGTTTCTACCCTGTGAGGAAATGGTGTATCCATTTTACAGAGAAGCAAAGAAAAGTTAAGTTCTCTGTGAGGCATTCAGATGCAGGTTAAATCCTGGATTAATGGTCCTGGCTTCTAATAGGAAGAATTATTCTAATGATTCTTTTCTTTCTACCTAGTAGGACAAAGTAGTCTGTAGAGAGTATGTCTGATTTTAAAATATATTTGTTATATCTGAAGCTATAAACAGTAGAACAAAGTATTTGGTCATGCTATACGAACAATACGTTAGCCTTGAAAAAGTCCATTTCATATTCTTCAAAAGCCACCCCTGAGAGGGAGCAGGCCTAATATAGGCATTTTACATTTTCAATCATTCAGATTCTTTTTTCTCCTATTGGATGACTTGAGCAGTGTTCGGTACTGCTTTGGACTTGGACAATTGAGAGCCTTTCATGTGGGTCTCTTTCCTCTTCTGTCACTGTGGAAGAGCCAAGTCTAATTTTAGTAGAGTGTATGGAGGGTTGAGTGCGCTCTGTTTCCACTCCACGGTTTTGGATGCTCAGAGTGGACAGGAAGAAGAGGCAGGAGAATGTGAAGTTCCCAGATATATATTCCATGGAATCTGTGGCACAGTAGTTAGGACGTGCTTTTTTTTAATTTTTTTTTTTTTTTTTTATTAAGTCAAGCCTTTTTTTGAGCTGAAAGTTGTGAAGCAGTTTCCCAGACCATATTAATTGATTTAAAATAATGCAGCAAAATACATGTGCTATTGTTTTCTCCAGGTGTTTATGTATCTATACCATGGTACCCTGTCCTGTTGTCCTGAGGCTTACCTCCCCCTCAGTAGGACTCTATAGATACTCGTTTTTTGTTTTGGTGCTCAAAATGACCCCCTTTCTAAATGCCCCACCACACATGCAAAGACCCCCCCCAGGAAAATTAAAACCATTTCATCTGAGGATAAATAAATAGTTTCATTGGAGATTTCATTATACCTGCTAATTTCTTCTCTGTATTCAGAAAACGACGCTGTTTTATAAAGCTGAGTAATCATAGAGGCTTGAATAGCTGTTGTCATTCATAGTGTGTGCTTTCACATGGAGTTCAAAAATACACCCCATTGCAAACATTTGAACTGGGGCTCCTTAAATTTTGCATAAATAGTCTGTAGTTTATTGTGTTCCTTGATATATTCATTTTGGAGCTTGGAAATAAATTGAGGCATATTAGCAAAATGACAAGCCTCCTGTGAGAAGCTGACATTCATGGATTAGTTCAAAACCATTCAGCAATTCAGCAAATACTAAAAATAATACATGATAACTCTCAATGGTCAGTTTTGCCTTTGGATTTCTGGGGAATGTGATGCTGTATGCACCGGGTAGTTCTCAATGAGCACGGAAATTCTAGTGGCTCTTAAAGCAGGCTGATAAAATTGCCTCAGGCTTCACTTACTGTAAGTCCTATTGCTACAGTTTTTGACATCAGTAAGTTGTCTCCCGCTGACTTCCCTGTGCAGCATGAAATTGTAGGTTAGCAGCACCTACCTGAGCCATTTTGGATGATACTAGTCTCCATTTTAGAGTATTAAACGCCATTGTTTGCACTATGTGATCCAGGTTTCAGGAAAATATGAAAATACGAAAATACTGCTTTATGGTAGCATAAAGATTTATATGATTCATTTTTTCAACAGATTTAGAGACTGGATTCATCCATTCATTTAAATTGCATTTAGAAAAATATTTCTTCCTCACCTCCTTATTAAGTAAATAGATAAGCTCTTCAGAGCTCTATCATAATGTAGGTGCTCTGAACTCCTGGTTTCTCTTTGATTCTCAAGGAAACCTAGATGCTGCAAATTAAGTGATGTGGTTAGCTCCTTACGGATCATATTTGGTTTTAATAATATAAAGTAATTTGAAAGAAATGCTTCATAGTCATTTAAAGGCTTTTAATCACAGCGATTGAAAGGCTATAGCTAGCAGAGTTGGTCAGTATTCTGAAATATTTAAGAGTCATGCCATTTCTTTACACATAGTATTTGATGTACGAAATACAAAAAGGAATCTTTAATGTGGAAAGGGCTGCACTTTGAACTGAAAATGGTCTTGAAATCTAGATCCTTTCATATCTTTCATGGTTTTAAATTTTATGGGATAGGGTCAGTAGAAAGAACTGGTAGGGTTTTGTTGATGTTTGTTATATTGACTCTGATATTTGAACTGTTGTATATTTAGGATACATCTCTCATATCAACAGGAAATTCCTTGTCTCTCCTTCACCTTTTCTCAAAGTCATTCATATGTTTATACATTGCTAATATATTCATATATTTTCATTGGCTTCTCTGCTACATTTTTTTGTTGTTGAAGGCACCTGCCATGACGACTGGCAAGTTCTGTAGTGAATTCTTAATACATTTCTAGAGTTCATTGCAGACTAGGGCCTTGGCTTGCGATAAATTATATACATGATATATCTTTGGGAAGCATGAATTAATTTTGTTTGTGCTCCAAGATGACCGCAGACCACTTTAAAGAGAGTGCTGAGCTTAAGTTAATATTTGCTGTCTCTTAGCTGGACTTATTTGTTAAGACTCAGCACTATGATATTGTAAGTTACCTGGCATGTGGTTGGCCTAGATGGTAGTAAAGGGAGCTCATATCTTGACTGTAAAATTACATATAGGTCTGCCCCTTCTCTCCTGGAAAACAAATTTATACCTTACTTTGGATAGCTCAGTTGCAAGTTATGCAGGGAATTGCTAACTGCTCCTTTTTTCTTGGGAGTTTAGGTGACCTTTTGCAGTTTCCAAGAATGAGGTAATTATATGTTTTAAAGACTGAGGTCTTCAACCTTACTTAATATTAAGAGGAAAGAATACAGTGAATAGGAGACAAATTCAAGGTGCTCTTCATAGCATGAGACAATTCCCTGAGGGCTGCAGTTCCATGTGCAGGAAAATTTTATTATTGTTGCTCAGGTATGAGAGTGCGAGAGCAATCAAGTTATTAACAGGGCCAGCCCAATAGATGCTAGGAAAGCACATAGCGATGCAAGGATACTGACTGGTATGTTGGGAATGTGATTCAAATATTTCTCCGTTGCAAATTACCTTCACTTGACTAATTTCGGATCCGTGTCTCTGTTGGAGGGAGAATGTATCAAGTTAACGTTAAAGAACAATATGTTGGGTGTCTTAGATGGAAATAGCAGTGGATAATATAAGCCCTACTAAAAGCATGTTTGTCCTTATGTACCCAGAAGGGAAAAAAAAAAAAAATTAGAAGGCAGAATCTTTGGAAAATAATGAGTAAATTATTTGTACTCTAGAGGCTATCGATTCTGAAGCATATACCTCCAAGTGTTATAAAGCAGATATTAGTCTCAGAATTATTCCTTCCTGTTCAGTTTTTTTCCCCAAAATTTAATGACTACTACTTTTTGTGTGCATACTGCTTTTTCCCTTTTTGCTGTGCTTCACTGATGGCTGAGTACATCTTTCATGGTTAGGGAGAGGGGTAAGAATCTCAGCATAACACCGGGAAATGGTCTTCCAAACACCAGCTGTGTTCAGTTAATAGTCTACAGTTCTTTTCAATTATGGTTTTCGGTTATGGTTCATATATTCCTGTTTTAATACTAATTATCCATGATAATTCAGTTCCAAATTTTCAATTTCATAAGATTAAAAGAATAGAAACATCCTAAAACTTAGAACATAAACACTCTAAAACATAGATATAGACTGTATTTTTGTTTCCACACAATGAATGTAGTAAGATGCAATCATTCACATCTCAGTAACTACAAAGATTTAATTGTGGAAGATGGAAGTAAGAAATTGTCATATGCAATATTCAGGGATTCCAATAACATTTTAATATTAGTGGCATAGAATTCCCAGCATTTGCCGCTCTTATGAAAGTGCTGTAGCAATTTTTCCTTCATATGTTATCTGTTAAGCTATTTAAAGAGCTGGTGATGAGTTATCGAGAAAACTATTGCCAGTATTGCTGTTTGCACTTTGTCCATCAGGTCCTTGAACTGTATTTATTAAAAATTATTGTTTCTGAGTTGGCAAATGACTTCAAAGCCTATAGAGCTGTTTTAGACATCAAGGAAAACGTAGGTCTCCTTTTGTCTGCTCAGTTTTTCTGAGATAGCTATTAACTACTAATTTTATTATTCAGTCAACCAGCTTTCGTTAATATCAGACAATTTGAATTTGTCCATAAACGAGAAATTCTCTTTGTACATTTATTTGTATTGTCCTGGTACCTACCTTTGTTCAGCAGGCAATTAAAGAATATTTTCTCCTCATGTTCTTTGTTGCCTTAATTACTTTCATTGTCAACAGCATGATTTAATTCTAATAAGAGCCCATTTGTTCCTTTTTTTATCATATCCTCTAGTCTCTGTTTAATGCTTTTCAGTCTATTCTAGAAAGGTTGCCCCCTTAACTCCTTCAAATGAGGTGGAAGCTATCCAAAATCCCTCTTGCCATAGAAAGTGACCAATGTTTCATGAGGCCAGATATCTCCAAGTAATATTGCCTGCCAGGCTACTGACTTCTTGCTGCGTTTTTCTGCCTTTTGGCTTTCTTCACTCTAAAGACAGTCACCCCAGTCCATGTGCTTATTCTCCAGTACTCTTCCAAGTTCCTTCACGTAATCTGCAGTCTCAGAGGTGTTACAGAAGTATTTGATAAATGCAAATATGGATCCTTATTCTCTAAGATTACAGGTTAGTCCGATTCTAGTCACTTCTGATGTCTTCACTTATAAGAAGGCAACACGTGTTCCCTGCCTTTTTCTGGCAGAGTATCGTTTCTGCGTCAGGAATCCACAGTAAGGTTTATTTGTTGTCTTTGGAGACACAGCTCCAGTGGGAACAGCAGTATTTGTACTGAACTCTGAAATAAAATGGAGAAATAGGCTTATTTATTAGCTTTTAGGACACGTTTTTAATGTAGTAGAATAATTCTGCCATGGCTTATGATGAAATTTGCTGGGTGGATAATGATGTAATTTGAAAGAAAACAATTCTTACAGTAAAAATTTGTCAATCTATCAATCATTTCTTTAGCATTCTGTTATCTTTAAACACCATTTTTCAATAGTAGCTACCACTTGTGGGGTATGCCATCTTAGATTATGTGTCTGCTAGTGTTTTGATTTCTAACAGTAGCACAGTTCTGCACTGCATACCCTGTCTCTTCCACTTACTGTGTGTCAGTTCATTTTGCAGAGTGGGTTTCATTTGTGTTCAAGCTAGGCTTCAGAGGAAATTAATCCAGAAGCTCTACCCTAAGTATTCAGTAAGCACTTTCCTCTGAACAGCTTCAGACTACGTTGTGTAGTTGGAACACTGGATCAGGGGCCAGACATGATCTAGTCCTGAATGGTATAGAATCTGTAGAGTAAGAAGCCTCAGCACAAAGTGCTTTGATTTGCTGAGCTGTTGCTTTTGCTCCAAATTGCTTTCTAATGTAGGCTTAACTTTAGAAAGAGAGAAGAAGGTTTTAGCTTCTGTCACCATGCATTCGTATTCAGCCCTTCAGTGGTATTTTAGCTTGAGCATGTCAATATTTTTAATTATTCAATAAATGACAAAATACTTGTGCACACTTTTGCTATTGGGAGTTTCATTTAAGCAGTCCTTGTATCCTGAACACCACAGAAATAGCAGCAATTTTAGAATATACTAATAAAGACTAGAACCCTGGGAACTGGTTATATCAGGACAGGCTTCTCTGGGCAGAGTAAATATGTGACTTGAAGCAAGAATATTTGCTCTGGAGGTCAGTTGGATTTAAAACTAATATTGCCTTTCATTTTTATCAGAAAAATCTTCAGTCATGGAAAATACATAAGTGGGTTTATTTTTTGTCCAATTGAACGGGCTCAAAGATAGTCCTGTTTTTGTCTGTTTTGAGCTGTATGATACTATTTTCCCTATTTTACAGCTTCATGAGTACCGTTGGATGCTACTATTCCTCAGCCCCAAGGACAAATTGAAAAGATGTTAAATTACAAAGTATCTGACCTTGGTACATTTTCTGTACATGAACAGAAGAGTTAAGACAGTGACAAAGGGTTTAGAGAAAGAGGAACTCTAATGCTTCTGTAACGTAGCAGAATGGCTGTGCAAAGAGGGCTTCTAAGCAATCAAGGCTACGCAAGCTAATTTGCAACTGATAGTATAAATTATGTGCAGATTCTTTCAGATTGTTTGAATTGACTCTAGGGATATTTTTAGAGCAACTTTGGTTTAATGAAAACTGTTATTAAATCATTAGTCAATGAAAATAGTTATTTAATTTTGTGTATATGTAAATTATCTTATTCATATAACATCATTATTGTCCTTTAAATAATATGCCTATTCAGGATTATATCTGTTTGCTTAAAATGGTCAAGTTCCTCTTAGTAACTTCTTTGCTTTGCTTGCAGGTTGTTTATAAAAATAACGATGTCAGGTTGGAGTTATCTCGACTTGCCAAGCAAGGAGATCCTAAAATGAAGATTCATGGGGTTGTAGCATTTAAATGCGAGAATGTTGCAACCTTAGATCCAATCACATTTGAAACACCAGAGTCCTTCATCTCTTTGCCAAAGTGGAATGCCAAGAAAACAGGCTCGATATCATTTGACTTTCGTACAACTGAGCCAAATGGCTTGATTCTTTTCAGTCATGGAAAACCAAGGCATCAAAAAGACGCCAAACACCCACAGATGGTGAAAGTTGACTTTTTTGCCATTGAGATGCTTGATGGCCACCTCTACCTGCTGTTAGACATGGGATCAGGTACTATAAAAATAAAAGCCTTGCAGAAGAAGGTAAATGATGGTGAATGGTACCATGTGGATTTTCAACGGGATGGACGGTCAGGTAAGCTTCTTTTTTTAATATTCAGTATGTTTTTTCACATTGCATCTGAGAGAATACTGGGTATGTATTATGTTGCCACCATCAGAGTTGTGCATCATCTGAAAAAAAAAAAAAAGGGAAATATAAGAAGTTATTATTGTCAGGTACCAGAATAAAGTGATTTTCAGAGTAAAATATCTTACATTAACATTTATTGGATAATCAGGTACTTAATCTTGCAAGTAAGTGTGCTGTGTACTTCAAAAACAAACAGTAATCTCTCTCTGTGCTTGCTTACACCAAATAGCTGAAGTGGGAAGTTTCAAGAAAGAATAAAAATAAAGCAAAAAAGAATTACCGAAAGTAATCTCCAACATAGAGGATAGTTGGCCCACAGAAACAACACAGAAATTCCAATCATGTCAGCAGATCTCAGCATAATTAAATGATATGCTAATGAATGGCTACCAACACGTATCAGCAGAAATGGAAATAAGTGACTTGCTGTATGCTGTCAGTATGATTCGTATTCTGTAGTAGTTTTCTTGACAAATGATCTCACTGAAAAGGGTAAAAATAAAGAATTCATAAACTCTTTCCTAATGCTGCTGAAATCTGTTACAGCATAAACTATAACTGTCCTTGTGTTTCAGCTGCATCTGATCTTGAGTATATATCTTGACTTCAGCAAATAATCAATATCCATTAATTCAAGGCCAAATCTATTCTATGGTATCTTTCCTGTAGTTCATGCCAGGATTTGGGGGCAGGGGGAAATGTACTGAGTCTCTAATTCAGTATATCAGAGAGTTTTCTGATTAATATCAGTATCCAATCTGAAGTTTATGTACACTCTGAAATTGAGTGTTGAAAAATGTAAACTCCTCTTCTTTTGGATTTTGTGGTTTTCCCCACTTTATTCCTTCTGGTGACTCCTTTTCCATGACTAGCATTTATAATTTCTTTCTGAAACTTCATACCCCCAAAAGTTATTGTTTTACGACTTACTTTTTTACTACCCACAAATCAGATTTCAGATCAAGTGAATCTTAGGTGCAGGTTTAAATTGAAGATTTCAGTCAAATCCATGCTGAAAGTCACACCAAATTCAACTGATCAGTCTGCCCTAGGATTATGAAAAAGAATGATTTGATTCCTGGGCTGTGCAGCTTCAAATTCTAATTGTAGAGGGTTTGATTTTTCTGAGTATAATGTGTCGGTTGCTTATTTACATTTCTTGAGGTTTAAAAAAAAAAAACCAAACCAACCAAACAAAAAACCCAAACAACAAAACACACAACTTCTCAAAATCCTCAGTTGTGATTGAATATCCAGCCGTTATATTATTTATACTACAATCTTCATTTCAGGCTTCCTCCTTAAGTGCTGTTTCAGTGATTCATATCGGGCAGTAAATCCTGTAATAATCATGCCTGTGGGACTCCACTGAAAGCAAAGTTTGTTCCTGCATCCAAAGTCAACACAACTATAAAGAAAATAAATAAATGCATAGCAATTGTTTACACTTGAAAATATGTTCTGCACTTTCATTGCTTCACAAAAACTGTAGCTCACAAGTGCCATTAAACAAAGTATGCCCTAAACTCCTTTAATGCTTTAAAACTGTTGATGGACATCAGCAAGAATGTAGACTAATTTTAGGAAGGAATACACACCTGGTGATCAGGACTGCGTATTATTTTTAAGTAGAATTATAAATAGTCAAATATATATGTAAAAGAAAAATTAATGCAGCTGATAAATCACCTATGATCAAGATGGATGAACTTTATTTACCCTGTCACTCTTGAAAACTGACCATAGTACCTATTTGCCCTTCTTAAAACGTTGAAATATTACCAGGAATAGTTAGTAAATATGTAGGCGTACGGAGTGACGAACTGAATTTTTAGCTGAAATCTGAACCAGACATCAAAGATTTTCTATGATTTTAATACACACAATAATACTTTACAGTAGGAGAAGTACCAATAACAGTGGCAATGCTGTTATTTTTCTTAATGAGAATATTGGCTGAGTAATATTTAGACCGTCAGATTTACCCAAGTAAAATGACTGTCTAACAATTACAATAAACAATGAACTGTACGTTCCTATTTTCTTCTGATTGGAACAGGAAGTACCAATGTGTTATGTTTAGATTATTTCTTCATGATTTATGCATGTTGGTCTATTATGCTTTTTTCCATGAATAATAAAATCCACTTTACTATTCCAGGAAGCTTTTTCATTTATTTTCTCTAGCCAAAACCAAACATACTGGAAATCATATGAGTATGAACACTTTTCACTTGCTTACCTTCAGAATTTTTGTATAAGTGAATGAATACACCTTGTATTAAAAAAATTGGGCTTTTCTGAGACTTTTTTGTTGCTGCTGACAAAACACTTCCCAACCTATCAAGTATAAAGGAAGAGATTCTCCTGTTAATAAGTAGCTCAAATAACCTGTCTTTTTTTTTTTTTTTTTTTTAAGTGAAGTTTGGTGTCCTGCCACCTTTTGCTCCTAGCGTTCAAATTCAATGCAGAGTGGTTCCCTCAGATAATAGAAAGCTGTGACATTTCTCAAGGAGCTTTGCTAATTTCCTTGACTTTTGTATTAGCTGGATCAGCAAGTCCTCGATTTATTTTTCATTCTTTGCTCTCTTCCTGACTCTCAGTCACAGGGAGCATCCACTCTAAACTACTGACTTTGCCATTGCCCGTCTGGGACTGCGGTGGGGGTGATGTCGGGAGTGAGAGCACATTTTTAAATTGTACTCATCCAGGCCCTATTCACTGGCTGATCCCCTCAGATTTGGGAGATACAAGGAAGAGGCAAGAGATACTGAAGGAACTTTTGACCTATTATTCTTATAGAAGTTTTTCACCCTAGAATCCATCCTGCTGCCTGTAAGAGCTACTCTGAATGCTTCCTTACCTAAAAAGCAGATCTTTGGTGAGAAAAAACTCCTGAGACCCTATTTCCCAGTGTTAAGTAAAGAAAGATTTCGTACCTTCTTCATTGGTCCATCTTTCTTGCTAGGTATGCAGCAGAGGAAAGGGAACACATGTTCGCCAGCAGTCTGTCTTTTTTGCAAAGTATACAGCAGAGGAGATAACCTGGTACCAACTGCTGTGTCCTGTCACCTGAGCTGAGTTCCCTTCCAGTATTCATGGTTATCCTGAATTCCTGTGAAGGACAGTAGCTTCACAGCTGCTTCACATGTTCCCTGTCTTGGCCACGGGCTGTATGTGGTGGGCGCAGTCCTCATCACAGCTATTATATTATGCTTTAGCACACAAGATCTAAAGTGTATTTAGAAAACCTTGCACTGATTTTCCACTGTTTCTTAACAAGCAAATGTGTTTCACGTGCACAAAAAGCAACTAAATAGGCCACATAAGGTAAGCATAGAGGTCAGTATAGTTGTAGTAGCTGTAGTTACAATCTTCATATTTAACTGATCAGAATTGAGAGAAGGTTTAGAAATATGTCTTAGTTTCTTATACACAGACTTGTGAAAAAGTAAATTGCTGAGATAATGAATATGATTGGAGAGGCTCATTAACTCATACCTAAGGGAAACGTTTGTCTGTTCTGCTCTTAACAGTACTGCCAACTCTGCAGTAAAAGAATTAGGGGGGAAAAAAAAACAACCAAAAAACAACACAAACCCCAACTAAAAAAAACCCAAACAACAAAACAAACCATGAAGCAACTCTAAAGGTCTTTGCTCACAGTGTTTCTTGTAATGCAGTAGAGTTAGGTTTAATAAGTGTTTTCTTAGACATAAGTATTGTTTAAAATTTTGTTAAACTGTTTACTGTATTCAAGGATAAACTTGCAAGTCTTTTGTGACTAAACCACCATTCATCCTTTGGAAATTATCATTACACAGTGAAATTGGAGAGGTAACTTACTCTTCTTGTCAACTTCCAATTGTGCATGACAGTGTAAAACAGAACGTATCAGAATGTATTCATAGGTAGGTAGCATTTAAGGGCTAAGTCGTCACTGAAATTTTGAACTAAAGTTAGAGTTTCAGCTTAAATATGATAAATTATCTCTAGAGTATGTAATTAGAGCTTAACTATAATCAGCATCTCACTGTAAGTGGTGCTTTCTTGATATCCATTACATGCATTGTTGTTGCAGGTTCTTTTTTTACATGCACACTTCTATATACTCCTTCCACCACCTTTCCAGCCTTTTAAGAACTGCCAGATTTACATGTTTCTATTTCAGCAGACATTAATAGTTTACGTATTTGAGATAATGGGGTTATATTGCATTTTAAGGAAAATTCTTCCCATGATCCTGTTACTGTTTTTCATTTATTCATGAGCTCCTGGAAAAATTGAGATGGGGTCCTTGAGAGGTCCTCTATTTTATTCCTCCAATGAAAGTAGTGACAGTGTACTTGTGTCAGTCTTGCCAGATGTTTGTTGAGTTACCTCCAGCAAGGGACACTGTACAGCCTCCCCATGTAATCATTCATAAACCGAGTATTTCTGTATACAAAACAAGCCATTTTGTCCATAATTTCCTTGTTCACAGCAGGCATAAAATACACCACGCTTTTTTCCCGTGTCATAGCTCTATACTTTTTATGATTTGAATGCTGTTATGTTAGTCTCCAGTTTTCTTCATAGACTAAGAAACCGCAGCTGCTTTCTATCCTTATATGTAATGTTCCGTAGCTATTGACCATTTTTATTGCCATCTTCTGTAGTCTCCTCAGCTGATCTGCAGCTTTCTCAGAGTTCAAGATAAACCTTACCAATGCTCAGTAAAGAGGTACAATAGGCTTCTCTATACCTCCCAATATATTTCCTATTTTGCTCATATGTATGTTGTTGTTTACTTACATTGTTGGCTCTTCCTTTGAAGAGCTGCCCGCTAAGCAGTTATCCTTTAAGTTAATAATTCTTGCTGAAAATCATGATTTCATTAGTTTTTCTCAAACTGTTCCTCCAACACATAAAGATGTTTCTGAAGGTTTAAATTTTACTTTGTTCTCGGGTGAAATGCTGTGGAATCAGAGCACCTGTAGGTCATTATAGGACCTTTAAATATATGTCCAGTTTCTGGAAATAAAAAATGCTACCTGTTTTTAGAGTCTGAAGTTAGAGCATGAATTCCCAGACTAAATAAATCATCCCGCACCTTCTTGTCTTTCAGTCTTCCCCTTTTTCTTTTTTCAGGCTGGACAAACCAAACGCTATCAGCTTTTTCCCATTTCTTTCTTTTTCTGGTAAAAATATAGACAATATTTCCTACTTTGAGTATTAAAAAACTTTGCAAGGAAGCTGCTTGTTTTCTGGCAGACATTATTGCCCCAGTGTTCCTCTTTCAAAAAAAGTATAACTGCTGCTCTGGTTATGGGTGCTGTTATGCTAGGTAACATGCAAAGATACAACTGAGATGTTACAATTTATGATTATAGTTTTCTCTTTCTGTTGAGAGGGCAATGCTCTTCTGAATCTGCTGCTTCCTCATCATATTCTGTTGTCCTTAGGTTATTTTGTAAAAAGAGATGTGTCCCATTCTTTTCCTTCTTATCCAACTTGATAATTCTGGTGTGAGAAAGGTTGATGTTATATTGGCTTTACAGGGCAAATTATTAACCTTTTACTGTGCTGGCCACATAAGACATTTGTATGCTCCGTTAGCTTCCCTTCTTCCCATTTCTCCAGAAGGTGATGTCTCTTCACATTTGTAAGTAGAAACATCCCAATAGATTGGAGCACACTGGTGATTTGACAGAACAATTCCTTTTAATCCGCCTACAATTCCCAGAGAAAGTAGGAGTGAAATTCAGCAAAGGGGGTGTGCATTACTATCCCCGGATTCTGTGGTAGCATCTGCTATTGTCGTGAGCTCCAGCTTGAGATGGTTTCAGTAGAATCTGAAAACTTTCCCTCAAGAAAGATGACAGGCTCAAAAAACAAAACAAAACCCCACCAACCCCTGCAAAACAACCAACAACACCCAAACAAACACCACCACCACCCCCCCAAGAAAAAAAACCAACAACAACCAACCCAGCCAGATGAAACAGCACACTCTACCTCTGTGTCACAGCTCTGGATGCACTGTGAATCCAAAGGCGTTTATAGACGCGTTATTTATTTTACATAGGCTTATGTTGTATGAACTTCAGTTCTGCATTTTATTTTAGGATATTTAAAAAAATATATAATTTTTTATGTATTTTGGAAGTCTTTTATTCCCCCTTATTTTTCTTGGATTTTTTTCACCTGCATTTACAAAGCAATTAGTGAGTAAAGTTTGCATTACCTATCAGAGATACATAAAAGGTAATTTGGATACCAACAGCAGTGATGGTTGTATGGCTGCCTGGACATGCTGTTAGAAGTTCAGATAGAAACTAGGATAACTTGGTAACTGATAGCGTGAAACTCTTGGTGCCCAGGCATGGGTTTTCTGCTATTAGCTAGACTAAAGCCTATTTGTATTATAGCCATAGTTCTTGTTCTAGACAGTGTGCTATGTGATATTTTGGTCAAGCTCCTACATAACTGCTGAGCCACAGTGAGTTATTAAAGCTTTGAGTCTTCTGCAGGTGCTATTTGACTTAGTGTAGCTCTCAACAAAAAGGATTAAATAAAGCTAACTTACAGTTGTTTGATTAAGGGTAATACACTATGTCAGTCAGTTGTAGTGTCATGGATATGTCCAGCAGTAAATTGGAGATAGTCCAGCTGGATAACAGGGGTTCCATGGCCTTCCAAAACATGAAAAAGATGCACACAACAGTTGTTACTTCTCATGTTTTTCTACCCATAGTCATTAGATGGTATGATTACACTAAGATTTCAGAGGGCTTCTCCCAGGGAGTATTTTATGTGGTGTCATTTCTCGGGAAGGGGGAAATGTTCATTTCTTTAAGAAGCTGTTGCTATCTATTCAAAATAATACTTAAGGTCTCTCCAGGGTAATCCTTTATGACATAGAGAAGAACATTTTCCTGCTTCAATCTATCACCTAGCTATAATTCACAGTCACCAGAGTGTAGTGGTGATCTACAGCTCCCTTTATCATTCACCTTTCTCAGCCTTCTGTGCTTGCAAAACTTCCATGTGGAACACCATGTTAATGTTACAGCTACACTGGCTGAGATTTACCTGTCTTTTCCTGTGCATTGAAAGCCATCAAGACTTAGTCAATTTATATATATATATATTTTTTTTTAATAGAAATGGAGCCCTAGATGTCTTCTAGTATCATGGATAGCTCGAAAACACAAATGTCTTTGTCCAGCAGAAAGCAGCTCTGTGCAAATGCATGAGCTTGAGGTTGCAGGCTGCAGCTGAGTTAACTTGTGTGGGTGCAAGTGCTGCCTGAACAAAGGTTTAAAGCATTTGGTCCTAAACTAGCCTGTACAGCAACAGATGGGAGCAAGCAACGATAGCAGTAAGAAATACTGTGAGCACAAGTATGACTTATATTTACAACATCTTTATTTTTTTTTTAAAGGAGAAATGATCTATTGCTTTTAAGCAGTCCTTCTTGATACCTAGGATGCTCTCAGAAACGTTAGCTATCTTGGTTTAACAGGTCATTCACAGGTGTCCTTGTTTGAGGCAGCTGGTTAATAAAATCGAACCTCAAAATGTTTATGCTTGTATGCCTAAGGCCAAATCTATAGCAAGTCTTCCATATGAGTGCCAAGTTTTGCTTCAAGAATCTGAGCAGTAATACAAATATTTAGGGTTAGCAAAATATAATAGTCTTATCAGTTTTAAACAGGTGGAGGTTTGAATGAAAAAGGATCTTGGTTAACATGCCTATTTCTTACAGTTAAGACTGGAAGTTCAATTTACATCTGTGTGATTATTCAACTGACACCTCAAAATTCTGAATTTTATTCTCATGCACCACTCCCACCACAGTGCAAGTGGTTTTGATAATCAGTGCTATCTTCTGGAATCTGTGTCATGCTGACAGTGGAAATAGTGAATCGTGTTAGTTTTATGTATAAGTGTATGATAAATACATTGTGGTAAATGTGATTCTTTAGTGTCTTGTTACCATTAATACACTTTTAATAGTGTGTCCAATGGATAACAGTGTTGCATAATGTGGCTGGTACATTTATAATAATCTGGTGACCTATATAATATTTTGATTTATATTTTGCTTGCTTTTGCATCCATATAGAATGGTAAGGAGTCACTTCTGTGAAGATCTACATGAAGATTCTTTTTTCAAGTGATTTTACTTAGTAAATAAAATTAAATTGGGTTGACATAAGTATGTTCTGTGACTCCATGTACTAAATTCGGGTTTCCGCCTATTCAAATTGTAAAAATTGGATACCTCATTGCTTTTAAAAAGTACAATAAAGAGAATCTTTAGAGTTGGTTACAGTTTCTTTGTTCAGACACTTTGTAGAAACAGAACTTTATTTTAGGGTTAATTTTGTTTGTTTACTGTTTAAACTGAAGTGGAAAATATAATTCTGATTTCCTGAGTCTCTATATACATCTTCTCTCCCTCTCTTTGTAACATGCACGCATTCTGAGGTAAGTGTCAGAGGCATTGATTTTTCCCTCTAGGAGTACGTCCCATCTTCTTAATGATTGCCTATCTGGCAGCTGATGAGAGTATTTTCCTTCTGCACTTAAAGAAAAAGGTCTTATCCAAAGCCCCCTGAAAGTGGTGAGAGTCTTTTAAAATACTGTGTGTTTGGATCCAAACCAAAGACACAGATTTGCCTCCCAGGTTGCAACCTATCAATGCAACCTCAGCCTTAATGCTCTGAAGCACATATCAGTTAGCCAAGAGATTTTGTTGTTGTTGTTGCACAAGCAGGATATTTCTGAAAAGAACTCTGAAATGCATTCCCCCTACCCCTACAAGACTGGTAAGGTGATTTTGACTTTTTTTTTATATTGTGACCATGCAGTATTGTGCATAAAAGTTCTTACGCTTCCTGACAGTATTTGTACTACATTGCAATTAAAATTATGAAGTGCATCTATTATTGTATAGTTGTACAAATAGAATACCTATATTTTATTTATAGATATTTGCCAGGAGCTAATGTGGCATGTAGATTAATGAGTAAAACAGCAGTACCAAAATCTTTGAAATGTCTTGAAAATCATGCATTTTATTGTCTTTTCTTTTCAGGGACCATATCTGTGAACACAT
This sequence comes from Aquila chrysaetos chrysaetos, assembly GCF_900496995.4. Taxonomy (NCBI): domain Eukaryota; kingdom Metazoa; phylum Chordata; class Aves; order Accipitriformes; family Accipitridae; genus Aquila; species Aquila chrysaetos. The sequence goes on from NC_044016.1 coordinate 2,845,541, forward strand.
TACGTACACCATATACTGCACCAGGGGAAAGTGAAATCCTTGACTTGGATGATGACTTGTATCTTGGAGGCTTACCAGAAAATAAAGCAGGCCTCGTCTTCCCAACAGAGGTGTGGACAGCACTTCTCAATTATGGATACGTCGGCTGCATTAGAGATTTATTTATTGATGGTCAAAGCAAAGATATTCGACAGATGGCTGAAATTCAAAGTACAGCTGGAGTAAAACCCTCATGCTCAAGAGAAACTGCAAAACCTTGCCTTAGCAACCCCTGTAAAAACAATGGTGTGTGCAGGGATGGGTGGAACAGATATGTTTGTGATTGCTCTGGTACAGGGTACCTTGGCAGATCGTGCGAAAGAGGTAGGTTCCATGAGATGGCTGCATTTCTATTTTATAGAATCCTGCACAATGATTAAAAATGGTAAAATATCATTAACTGTTTTGAGGCAGAAAAAGCATCCTTGATTTCACTTGATGTGAGATGGAGCCCTGCTCTTGACTGAAAGAAGTGACTCTAGAGGAAAGATCTTAGGGGAGTTTCGAAGATGCATGAAGAAGTATTAGTTGACTATGACAAAGAGTCAGTACTGCTAAATGTCTCTTAAAAAATAACTCCTTTTGTGTCTCATCATATGTCGCTGATTTCTGAAAAGCTTTGTGAAACTAATTTCAATTATTATTCCATTACTAAATGATCACATTCCAATTCCAAACTGAGGTCTTGTTCTCTGCCTGTTTATTTCAATACCGCTGTGTAATTAAATTTACTTTTGAGTTCCACAATATCACTTAAATCCATGGCCAGAACTTCAGCCATGAGTCAAAGCAAAAGAATCGGTGTAGAAATCTATATTTCTTTCTTAACTTTTTTTTTTTAAAGATCCTAGTACCCAAGGAAACAGTTTCTACTTATCTTAAATCACTAAGTATTCCTCTTGCCTAGAAAAGGTAATTGTAAAGTTGACAAACGCCATTTATTCAATTGAAAAGGTGGATAGTGGCAAGGAAGACAGATGTTGAGGTTAGTTTATAGGAAGAAAACTCTGTAATTTATTTAAAATTACAGAGTAAGCTAATAAAAGATTTTAATGTAAGTAGGAAAATAATTTAAAAGCTTAGTTAATATTTTAGGTGTTTATTCTCCTTGGAATAGGATATGTTTCAATGCCAGAAGCTGTATTTTTTGTCTCACGATGGACACAGGACGGTTTCTCTTCAAGCCAAAATCTAAACTGAAAGTTTATTGGCTGGGAATGTAAATCCTTTCCATCTAGTTTGATTCATTTTTCTAGTTAGTAAGATAAAACAAAAGTGTATTCTTTAAAAATAAAAACCCGATTAATGTTTTTTTAGGTTGTATGTGAATAGACAAGTGCATTTATGTAGAATTAATACCATCATATTATTAGCGTTTGCAAGTAGATTCTCAGTTTCTTCTGTTTTTCTGTCTTATTATTTGGATATATATGCCTTTGGCTCATGGCCAGTTATTCTGAGATGTCCAGATTGCTCCGTTACTGGTGGAGCGAAGCTGGCAGAGGGCATACCCGAGCTGTCTGATGCATTACAAAAGCCTTCAGTTAAACATGTCTGGTGTACCACCCTGTGGCAAAATTCTGCTATTACATATGGCAGAAGTAAAAATAGGATTTGCATTTTTTTCAGCTTGAGAGCTAGGAAACATGTGCGTTAGAGACAAAAACATATGCAGATCTGCAAAGAACTTAAAAGCAGGCTTCATCACAGCAATTTCTTATAAATATATTTGATAGGTGGTAATATTTTATATAGAAAGCTTTGTCTTTTTGATTTCCCGTACTTTATTTTCAACTGTCTTCCAGTACAGAGCTTGATTTTCCCAGTGCATTCCCCTCATGGGATGGTGGTACTATGGTAGTGGTGTTGGCTTCTCTGCAATGGTATTTGGTTCTTGTCCAACAGAAATATATGTCGCAGTTCAGACAGTATGGGATCATTTCCTGCTCTTGCGTTTCCCTCTCCAGAGGAAACTACACTGAAAGGAGATCTCTTTCCAGTAATATTCGTATCCCAAATGGTCACGCATTAATAAGATTGTAGCTTTGGGGATTCTGAAAGCAATGTGTTGGCATCCTACCACACAAAGTCGTTATAACTACTACCTATGTGCAGTAACCGATAAACTTTTGTATTTGGTGATATAAGAAACACAATGATAATTGTTCAAACTAATTTAAATAAAGTAGGAACATGTTCATGTCAACAAACAATAGCAGTTTCACAAAGAAAAGAAAGCATTAGAATAAAATATTGGAGATTAGCCACTGGAATATTTAACTTTAATATTAAAGTGACTTAAGGTATCTTCACTAAACAAAAGCATGTAGCTACTTTTTAGTACTGTCATTTCTTTTTCATGCTATTTCCCCTAAAAGAGGAGTACTAACATCCATATGTGAATGTACTGTGTACAATACAGTATCTGAAATAATTTTGGTCAGCCTATCTATGCACAAAAAAACATGGAACACAACTTATTTCTATTTCATTTCAGTGCACTTAAAAGTAATATTTTTTTATATCCATGTGCTTTTTATCCTGTTGCAAGTATTCTTGATATTATTCTTGATTTTCAGTAAGGTTAAAACATCAGTATAATCTGTAGATTGGCTTTAGTGGATTACAGAAACTACAGCAGATGGATGGACAGATGTCATAGCAATATAATTTGGCTTCCTATCTTACTTTGATTGTGGATCACAACATGCGACTGCCTCTCAGCACAGCCTTTTGCAGGTGTATACTTTTGACTGGATGGCTAGAAACAATGCACAAGAGTAAATTCATCAAAAAGTGATAAGAAAAAGTAGGCATGCAAAGAAAGATTTATCAAAGTGACATTTCTGGGGAGAAAATATATTTAAATTAGAGTATGTGTGTGTAGACGTCCACTTAGCTTAGCTGAGTATCTGCCTATGGATAAAACAAAACCTAAAAGTTTGAATTTGTATCAGTAGCCATCAATGTACTTCAATACTCACACAATTTGTAGGAGTAAAATCATATATATCAGTGAGTGTTTTCAGGGCAGGATCTTGTTCCTCTGCTTATACTGGTAAGTAAAACAGGGTCAGAGAACAAACCTGAATACTTGATGACTGATGATCCAGATTGTTCCCATAATTCCTGGCGTGGCTCTGGACTGCATCGTCTGTAACTTTCTGGGCAAAGTTTTTTGTGTAATTTCAGAGACAGCAGACACAGAGGGTGATTTCATGCTTTAAAAATGGCTCTCTGGGCTGCAACACAGTCCCCATATTATTGCCAACACTTTGAAACTGAAAAAGCAGGAAAAAATTAGTAATTCTGTCTTTGGGACTTTAGAGGCACCGCAAGGAGTCCAGAGGAAACAAGATCCTGTTTTATTTATTAAAACGCATGCAGTAAGCATCTGTACTTACCAAGCATCCTGTTAAAAACAACACAAACTTGACTGCAAAACTTATGAGGAAAAACACTGAAATTCAAATGCATAGTCCATACTTCTTTCACTTTAATTTAAATAAGCTGTGAATTGAAGAATAACATCTATTTGAAAAATTCAGTTTCTCCCCATAAATATCTGGCTGAGTGTTTCTGAGGGTAGAAACAGGTGTAGGAAAGTTTCGGGAAGAGTAGGTGCCTCAGTCTCTTCAGCAATTTAGGTAATCCCAGCCCAAGTGAAAATTAAGGTCCTGAATCTCCTCTCGTATCGGTACTACTCTGTGCATCCTTGGTGATAGGCACAGAGCTGATTGAGGTAGTATGTGTGTGTATATATATATATGAAGAGTATCCAGCCCTGGAGATTTTAATCAGAAACAAATTGAAGAAAAAAAAAATGGAGGGGGGAGCTGAAGCCTTCAGTGGTTTTGGGGGTTTTTTTTTTGTTCCTTTGGGTGTTTTGTTAGGTTGGTTTTTAGCACAGAAGCAGCAAGGGGTTTTAATTGTCAGGTTTATAAAAATATTGAAGATAGAATGTAGAAAATATTTTTTATCAATCTCTGAATTATATCTTACTGTTTATTTCTTGTTAATAACTCTGCTGCATGCACTTCTTTGCTGCTACAAAAAAATTGTCAGTAATGTTTTATAACGGTTTTCTGCTATTTTTCTTTTCAATGCTATGCTTCCAACACTGAAGTGGTAGTAAAGTTATCATTCCCTGCCATGGAGACTCTGATTCTTTTAATGAATAGCATATTCTGAGCTAAGCTTATGGTCTATTAGCATTTAATCTAATAATTAAGAAGCTGAACAAGAGAAAAAAGATAGTCTGCCAACAGTTATGTGATAACAGTTAGCAGTGTAGATCTCAAAGATGGATGAGACACGTACCCCTTTGGAACTAGTTGGTCCAAAGTAAAAAAAAGTAAAAGTTAGGGGCAAAAATTAATATATACTTTTATCCAGAATGTTCTTTTGAGGGTTGCATAACTGGTGTAAGCCCCACTGCCTCTCCTTGTTCAGATTACCGTCTTACTGACCAGGCCTGGCAAATTAACAATCCATTCTGGACAGCTAAAGTAACTGCAGGTTGGAAACAATTCCATTAAACAACTGAAACAATCTCTAGGTCTAAGAAAGTCAAAGCAACACCTTCTTATTTCATCTTGAGAACTGGTTTTTCCTACTGTCTGGAAAACAAAGTTCTCTGTTAGTGTATGCCACCAAGCATAATGACAGGGTCATAAGTCATTGCCACAAAGAATTACACGAAAGACATCAGTAAGGGAAGAGGGAACTCTTTGTGCTGTCAAAGGTCTTGTACATGTACTACTAGATGCCTTCTGTCCAGCCAAGACCAACAGAACATAGACATTTACAGAGCTGAGAGCAGTGCTGAGTCAAGTGGAAGAGATGCTGAGTGGAATAGATGATTCAAATGGCAAAATCCAGCTTGCCGTCCTCAGACAGGAACACAATATTGACAAAATATTATTCAACCTTCTTAATGTAGCAATCATTTAATAATGGTTTAACAACAAAAGGTTTTCCTAACAACACTTGTACCAGCAGACTCACTTCAAGCGAGTAAAGTGAACATAGTTGTATTTTTTCTTTTAGAAATAAGTAGCGCCTCTGATCTTTGGTTACAGCTCTCAGGACAGTGCTAAATCTTCTTTGATCAAATCATTCCTGCTTCCTGCCAGTTTTGTGGTTTGGTTTTGTTGTTGTTGTTGTTTGGGTTTTTGGGTTTTTTTTGTTGTTTGGTTTTTTTTTTTTTTCTGTGATACCTTTGTATTTAGAAAGCCTGTGACTTGGAGCTCCCCATACTGAAAGGAGGTAGTTGACATGAGGGGGTTTTCTCATTGCCCTGGAGCTTTTAAGTCATTTGATCTTCTGTTCAGTCTCCTTGGTCTGTTCTTGGAACATCTGTTTCCAAAATAACTGGCACAGTATGGTTTAGGAGGATTGAGTATCTAATCACATCAGGTCTGTTCACCATGATATTAAATACTCACAGGTCATCTCTGATTAAATTAAGGCAGTTCCTTCTCTTCTTTTTCTCTAATTTTCTAAAAGAGTGAATAATTATAGGAAAGCCAGCAAACAGTACTAGTGCTGATTCTGACAACTTTCTTTTACATTATGATAAGATAATTTATTAGCAACAGACCTCTAGGGTTGTTGAATGCTGTTCATCCTATAACATCTGATTTTGCTCAGTTTATGAAAACCCTGAATACTTTTAATATGTCTTTTTAAATAGATAATATGAAATACCTTTTATTTTCTCCTACATTAGCATGTGACTTAAACTTTTATGCCGGACTTCTTTAATTACCTAAATTGTGTTTACTTGATAAGAACTTGGGAGCTTTTCATGCACAGACTAGGCAGCTAGATACAGGAATGAATTGTAATCCCCTGCTTCCCCCCCTACCCGCCCGCCCCCCCAAAAAAACAACCCCCAAAACCCAACAAAACCAAACAATCAAAAACCAAATCACCTGCCACTGAAAACTCTTTGACTTCAAATTTCTTATCAGGCTGGTGAGAATTAAGTATTTAATCTGCTTCACAGAAAAAATTTAGGTTTAGAATATATTTTTTATATATATATATATATATAAAAATGATTATTACCTGCATAGTTAGAAATCATCAAACCTATAAATGTATTCTTCTAACCTGTTATGTCTAATGACTTTCACACCATTTTTAGTAGTAGTAATTCCTTTTTTCCACCATCAAACTGTTTTCTTCAAATTTGTATTGGGGAAGTCTGGAATTATTAATGAACATACCATCCATCATTTTTGCCTCCAATATGCTCACAGAATTAGTGGAACATTTTGTCCTTCCGTGGACCATGTAGGCTGGAAGTCTTGAAGAGCTTACCTATCTTTAACAGTATACAAGATACGCAATGGAAATGGTTTTGACAAACTGTCATAAGTATTGATGCTTAAAAAAATATTCTAACAGTTTTAGTTATGATACTGATCAAACATAGTATCAGTAGTATCAGTCCTTGAAAATATTATTGTGTGTGGGACCACAATGCACCTTTGCTGTAGATAAGTGTCTCTCTTATACTGCAGCAAATTGAAGCATAGAGCAGGTTCCTGTAGGTGTTCTCTGCTGTCGTCTCTTTCTGCTTGTTGCTCATTTGGCCTGTTATTGGGTAGGTAACTGGTATTTTTTTCAGTGAGTTGAGGAGCCCTCAGGATTGTATCTTTTTCTAAGAAAGATTCTGTAGCAACCTGTTTAGACCTCATCATCTAACGCTTCAATTTCTAAGACTGAGAGTTTTGGGGTGGGTTAAAGAATGTTGGAGACACATGGAAGAAGTTAGAAGATCTTTACTGAATTAGCGGTAGGTAAACAAATAGATGTGCATAAAGTGGGGCACATTCAGATACTATATTTTGCCATCCAGGTAGCGGTTTTACTTATGCAGTTAGTTTTGGATGTTACTGGGGAGCCTACTGAAATTCCTGGGGGTCTGCCCACTGACTGTTGGCTTGGGGTAAAAGATGTTGCTCATTCACTGCTTCTTCCACCGCGATGTGCCACTGTCAGCGAGTCTGAGCGCCCTTTCCGAAGCCTGTGGTGGTGAACTGGCCACAATGTTTGATCGTCCTGCAAAAAAGGACTTCCTAATATGTTTCAGAAACAGATGTGTCCTTTGCTTTCTAGGAACTGTGAGCAGAAATGCAGTTTTTCTGCTACCTTTCTCGTTACCGGCCTGGAGGCTGGGAAAAGAAGACTTGCGGCTGGTTGCTCTGGGGTCTAACCAACTGTGACCGCTCTGTGCCAGAGCCTCTTGCTGGGAGGGTTTCCTGTAATGTCTGAAAGTGACAGTTACTTGCTTGTCTCAGGGGTTTTAAGATCTTACCCTCAATATGCCAAGTCCAGTCTCGATCCTTTTGTTGAGGCTGTCATAATGTTCGTACGTGCGATTTTGATTCTATCACACCGCGGTCATTGTGGTCACGAAACAATCTGCGCTCCGTCCAAACCGTGCTGGGGATATTTACCTGTTTCAGGTGGTTTTTTTGTTAACTGGATGATAATTGTAACTGTGATAGTAGCAGTACTGATAGGTTTATACATGAAGTGTCCTAAGGTAATTATCTAGGTGGATGATAGTCAGACATGACCCTTTAATAGGCTGTGAGGTTTACCTGAATATCTTTTACTGTCTTTGACCTATTTTGAGTAGCACAGGCCTAGTCTTGCAAGGATTTCTTTACATCTGATTTTGCCCATCTGCTTGAAGATGCATACATGAATAGCTGGTTCATTAAAGAGCAATTTAGTTTCTTTAAAAACCACCAAAATATGCCACTTTAAAAAAAAAAAAAAAACCACCAAACAAAAAAACCCAAAACCTAACAAAAAAAACCCCAAACCTAACTTTGCTTATGTTTCCCAGTAATAACAGTGATATGTAACATGCAATATTTGTGTCACACGGAGTGAATATACATTTATCATCTTCTCTTTGAGCAGTTTCAGTAAATACAATATAATTCTTTAATAACTGGTTTTCTCCTTTATATTTTCAGAGGCAACAATTTTAAGCTATGATGGAAGTATGTTTATGAAAATACAGCTCCCTGTTGTGATGCATACAGAGGCCGAAGATGTTTCTTTACGGTTCAGGTCTCAGCGAGCTTACGGCATTTTAATGGCAACTACTTCTAGGGAATCTGCAGATACCCTTCGTTTAGAGTTGGATGCAGGACGGGTTAAACTAACGGTCAACCTAGGTAACAAACCTTTCCTCCAAGAAATTAACATTTTCTTTACATTTTTCTTTTTGCTTGCAAACATTTACGAAACGGCCTGTTTTAACATCAAAAGTAAACTGAAATGATATATAAACACATGTCAATGCAACATTTGCGTATGTACATACACACACAAATACATGCCCATTATTATACTTTATTTTGTTTTCTTTTGCATTTTTGTATTCTTTATATAGTCTTAACATAATCCATCACTATATTTTTGTACTGTTGTGTATTCTAAAAAGAGAAGACTAGTTCATCAGTGGTATTTTGGGGCTAAATTGTTATTCTTCGTTGTGGAATATTGGTCTCCCTCCACAACTTCTTCACAGCAGCAATTTCACAATTTAAATGTGGAAGCAGAAACAACGTGTATGTAGGTCAGTTCAGTTTTACCTCCACCAATTAATGTATAACATGCAAATGTATCAAAGAATTTCTAGTTTTAACACGGAAAATGTTGCAGTTAGATATTCCCACTGATGGATTTCGTGGTCTCCTTTTTTTAGGTGTCAAATCTATAGTAAATCCATCTCCTCTTTTTTAAACGATTCTGTAGTGGTATTTTTGTAGTATCGAACGATAACACAACCCTTCAATGCCCAAAGACTGCGGCCCTCAGCAAACAGCCGTGTGAACACAGGAGGCACAAGCCCTTTTACAGAAAAAAAAATTGGTTTCCTGGTTTGAAATATGATGGACAAAATGTTAGGTTATGGTTTTCTCTAGTTTAAAAAAAAAAGTAAATAAATACAGGTGCTTCTGCTGCGCTTATGAATAAGTCAGGACCTGAAAGAGAACAGAAGTATACTTAGGAAAATGCACGTTCAGTGCAGTCATTCCCATTCAGTGGAATGCTATTTTTAAAGGGAATTAAGTACCTTATTGTTTTAATTGCAGATAAAATGATTTCCAGAAAGCATGGGAAGGGGGGGGGAAAAAAAAAAAAGTAATCACCTAACCCCCCCGCTTCCTAAAAGTGCTGCTGACTGACATGCTGTCCTGGTGTTTAGGTTTCGGCAGGGCGAAGGAGGAGCGAAGGGTTTCCTTGTTTGCTCTTCTCTGCCAGTCCCCTCTAGTGCCGAGCCGGGACCCCTGAGGGCTGTGGGCCCCCCACCCAGCGCCCGGTGGCGGCGCGGAGCCCCCCCCTCCTCTGGAGCCCTTTCTGTAAAAGGGGATGTGCGGGTGCTGGTCCTTGGCTGTTTGCAACCACTTTTCTGATGCGGTTGACGACACATGACAAACTCAGCTATATGGAAACAAAATCTAGGTTTGATGGTATATATGTTCCTCAAAGGTATAAACCAGGAGTAGCTGTACAAACCAGGTAGCGTGGTGTAGAATTTTTTATTTTTTTTTTTTTAATGGTAAAAATGCAGGTAGCCTAGCAGTAGTCCTGCTACAGATCACGTCTTTCTCTTTATATACAAAACACCATCCTCTGTCAGTTTTTGCCTACTTCTACAGTTCAAGAAAGTAAATAAATCCATGTCCTAGCAATATTCTTTCTTCCTCCAACACCCCTCCTTTTTTTTTTGTCAAGCAAGGAAATAATCTGAAAATAGACAGGATTATCTAATTATCAGCGTTTATAAATATGTGATTATTTTCTCTATATTAATATAGCTTTAAATGTAGTCACTGTTCATTTCTTAAGTCTATGCATTGAGAAAATGTAAACCCACAAAACCTTATTTATAGGCCTGGGTAATGAGCTTTGTGTGTTTTAATACTTAGTTTTGGAAGATCAGCCTTTGAGGTATACTATACACAAGTCGTCCAAGATGTCTGATTGTGGCCTGGCTTGCTCTATGACCCATTGTGACGGAGCACTTTCTAATTGCATTGAGAGAAATTACCTGTTCTTTCACAGATGGGGAGAAAGTTGCAGCCTGCCTCAGTTAAGCATCTTTGACATTTAATCCTGATTTTTCACTTAGATTTGTCACCATGTAGCTTTGTTTGAAATTGGCCATTTTTACCCTATTTGTCGTTTCTATTTATAAAGATTTATCGCAGTATATCTGGGTTATAACAGTATGTAAAGACTGATGATATGGAGTGGCCATATTTGCATGTGTCTGTCCCCGGAAGGGTGGACTGTGATTTTATTGGATGTCTGCAGCTATTACCTTGAAGGATAAATTTTCATTTTTCATCTATTCTTCCCCATCTAGACTGTATCAGGATTAACTGTAATTCCAGTAAGTGCCTATTCAAACTTTTTAAAATGTTATTCCACCATTATAAAATATGCAAACTAGATGAAAAAGATTGTGGACAGCTTGCAAGCACTTGATAATTTATTAATGAAATGTGATGATTAGTTATCATTGTGTAAAAAGTCATCATATACTCTAGTGTGCATTTTTTGTCTTTCCTATAGGATATAACTTTTAACTAGAATGTTAAAAAAGGAAGTATTCTACAGGTTGTAAACATACATAGAGGAAATGGTACCTGTAGTACTGTATTATTCTAGACGGGCTACTTTACTTACAGTAGCCATAGAATTTTTGAACCAGTATTTCTGATAAGCTGTCACATATTTTGCCCTGTGTCCTCCTAGTTTTCTTGACATTTTACGTCCAACTTGTGGTGAGACTGCTGGAACATAATTGTCCGTAGTACAAGCTTTTCTATTTTATAATCCTCCTAGACAATTAACTGTATTTACTGGCTGCTTATAACACAATTGGTTTTGCTAAATCTTTGTTTTATGGAAACGTAATACATTACATTTTAAGTACAATATAAGATATTATCAAGTCTGAGAATAACCATATTTCTATGATGATTTTTTACACTCTAATCATGTAAGGAACCTTAAATTGAACAATTTTTCTCTGTGATATGCATGTTTATGAAACAGAGGGAAACATTTGCCAGATGAATGGACTAAATTTTAACTTCTCTGATATTATTTGGATTAAGAGGCTATATTCTGAAAGGAGAAAAAGGACTGTGATTTTATTTTGAGTCTATGGAATTCCTGAATGGTGTCAACAAAATTATTGATAGTAAGTATGGTAGATTTGAGTTTTGGGTTGTTTTTTCTTTCCCTTCCTAACAGGTTTTGCAGGCCAGAGGACTGGCTTTAGGCAAATAGAAACAAAGCTAAACAACAAACTGCGTAGGTAGAATTTGTAGTTGTTAATAGTTTCCCAAAAGACATTAACATAATATCCCATAATAGTTTTATAGTCCATAGAGCAAAATAGGGAAGTGCGGTTATTTATAATGTGTCGTCTGCTAATAGATTTTTTTTTTTTTTTCAATGAATAACTTTACAAGACAAAAATACAGCATTTGTAATAAAAAGCAAAATTTTCTTGGGGCAGGTTTTTAATCTAAACCATACTTAAAACCAGACAGGCTTTTCAATACAGTAAAGGAAATGCTTGTAGGTACGAAGGTGTAAAGATAGCTTCCTCATATTAAATAAATAAATAAATAAAATTGTTCAGTTATCAAAACAAATGTTTCCACTTGACAAAAATGTCCGTTCTCTGTTGCCAAAATGCATAAGGTCATGAAAAATCTCAGAAACATTTTGTTGGTCTGTCACAGGACACTATTTTTTTTCCCCTGACAAAGTCCCAATTAGAAAAAGATTTCCAAGTATAAGACAAGCAGCTTTTTGAGCAGAAAAGTAATGAGTTTGCCTGCTGCTGGTAAATTCCTTTTTCCCTAGGAAAAGCAACATTGCTTTTTTTCTTAACTTCCTTAATAAAATTAGAAAACCCCTCTGAAAAAGGAATTACTAGCATAGGAAAAAAAAAAAAAAAAAAAAAAAAAGAGTAATAAAGCCAAAATACAATAGGTGTTTTGGTTTTTTAATCTATTTTTGGACAAAATGAGGTGTCCTAAAAATAAATTAAAAGAATTTCTAGTTTCTATTCTTAAGCAAGTTTTGGATCAAAAGAGAATGTGCAAATACAAAGTAATAAGCCTCCAATTAGAGGACTGTAAACAGGAGAAATATATGTACTGAATTGAATTAGCAGTTACAAATTCTTGGTCTCGTACAGAAGCAGCATAACCTCTGTACAAAATATCCTTGGTATCAAATACTCGTAAGTTATTTTTCTTTACAGTTTGTTTGTAGCCTTTTTGTTATTAGAAATGAACTTTCATGATTAGTTCCACCTCCCTTTGGTGTTTGTGTACTGAACAGGTTTTTGTGAGCTTTCGGTACGGTAAGTACTACAATGCTTTCTTACCAGCACTCGCTGTAGATTTTCAACAAGCAGATAATGTTTCATGAGCAATTTCTGTTTTAATTTTTAGATTATGAAGAATTATTGCTCTAAGCAGTCCTTAAAAAATGCTTGCTTATTAGACAATGTAATGGATTTTAGTGGAACACAATTAATTTCAAAGCAACAGCATCCAGAACTTGAGTCTTAATTGGCTAAACACTGTAATAGTTCAGTGCCTATCTTTTTGGGTCTGCTGAGAGCTGGATGTATATCAGTCCTGACTTCATGTTGATAGAAGTAAGTCTGGGTTTCATGTTTGAGAAACTTTTTTCAGATTTTTCCCATTTCTGTTGCTTAGAAATTAGTCGTCTTAATATAATTTCACTGTTGGGACTGAAATACTATTTATTATAGCTAAACTAGTAACACAGTTAAGGCTAGGAGGAAGATATCTGGTTTGAACTTGGAGAGAGAGCTTTTAAAAAAATTTAGAACCAAACATAAATAACAATTGGTGTTTTGCTTGAGAGAAGAAAAGGAAAATATGAATGTAAGCACCTTATTTCCTACAGTGAATTAAAACCTAGTGAATAAAATATTGCACCTCCTTCTCCCATTTTTCCCTGAGTGCAGCCTAAAAACTGTCTTCTACTCACTGCAGAGCAAATGACTAACTGTTGGCTGGTCAGAGCTGAAATTTTGGTAGCAATTTGGTCTACGCTTTGTCATGCCTTCACCTTTAGCCAATGTCTTGTGTTGCAGAAGAGGTGGCATTTTGTGGTCTTCCTTGTTTGAAATAAAGACTTTTTAAAAATTTTAAAATGTTAATCAGATGTCAGGTTGCTACTGAGCTTGTGTCTCATTAAAAATATTATGGAGACCGTTCACTTCATGCCATTTTTATGGAACTGCATGGCATACTAAAGTCAAACTATTCTTATTTTGTTGCTAGGTTAGAAGATTGGTATCTCTATAAAACCTTACACCACTAGAAATTCTGTCTCACGTCAATCAGAAAATACCATTGCTGAAATGTTGGTTTTGTACATCCTTAAATCGCTTCACTGTGTTCTTCAGACCTGCAAGTTTACAAAACAAAATTGTCTTTCAGGCAGTGAAATAAATGGTCCTTTTAAACTGCAGTTACATATAGGTCAATGTTGAGGCTGACATCAGGAGAAAGGGGAAAACTTCGGTTATGAACAGAAATGGCTACTACGGTTTCAGTATTAGTTTTCATAGACTGCAGAATTCATTTAAAAATAAGACTGAGGTGAACGATGTTGGTTCAAATAACATGAATGTGCAGCATTTCTTGGCACTAGTCGTTCTGTAAAAAGAACTGTAAGTTGGTTGCTATACAGCTCTTATACATTATATACAAAATTGATAAGCTAATCCTTAAAAATTGCCAAGGGAGAAATGCTAAAAAAATAAAATAAATACATTTCTCCCATTCAGAGAGGGAAGTAATTGTTACCTTAATTGCAGACTGTAAAGCATAAATTATAAACATCGGTGAATCCTATTGAATTGAATGGTAGTATTTCTTAAAGACAGAACTTCATCCCATAGAATTTACATGACAGATCAATAACAGTTTTTGAATGGCTTGTGAACAAATACGGGTGTGCTGTATTTCTGTATTTTTCACTGCTGCAATGTTAAGGGCTACTATCTTGACTAAATTTAAATTCCCTTTTTTCCCCAGTTTTAATGCTTCCAGAACACTAGCATCTGAAAAATATCAGGCACCTCTAACTCTAGAGGCTGCTTTTTTATATGCTATATATTTTTTTCACAGACATGTGCAGTCTTACATGCTATTTCATCTTTTGTGGATTTTTTTGCGTTGCTATCGTTTCTGACAATAAATTGTCTATATTTTTATGAGTCAGCAGAGTAGGACCATAGATTTTTTATTAATTGATACATTATACAAATAATAATGTTAACTGATATATAGCTGGCTCTCATTTCTGACTCTGATCCTTTTGTTCAATATGAAAAGATACAGGATAGTACTTTTTTTGAATGCTGCTGTGAAAGATTGCTCCACTAGCGGCACGTATTGGTGCGGGAGTGATTTAGGTCAGTTCTCTGGTACACAGTTTTGCTTCTGTAGGCAATAATTCATATAGTAATCCCACTGAATTAAGTTATACTCAAATATAGGACTGTCATAAGAAATGAATAAGAATAGCGGAATGTTAGGAAGCAGGGAGCACTGTGGCGGGATACATGTATACTATTCCCCAGGGAATGTATCAACCAGCTTTGCTAGCTGGGTGTCCACCTTTCCAATTTAGGAACAATTTCTTGGTCTTTAAGGCTTTGCTGTTTGTCCTTCCAGTGAAGCACCGCTTCACTTGTTGTATTTGCATGCACCCCTTCCTTCTGTGTCTACTAGTTCTTCATCCATTCTCTATATCCTTTATTTTTTTCCTTTCATTTTATTTTCTTACTCTGTTTCATTTCTCTGTTTTTCCCTATAGTCCTTAATTTGTTTTCCTTTTGTAGGTCCACCCTTTTAAAAGTTTGCTATTCTGCAGATGTGCACATTACAGATGATTAAATTAAATTATTCTGTTTGGAATATATCACATCTGTTACTGAAGAATTTTTTCTTGTCAAGGTATCCTACAAATCCAGAGCATGACAAGGAGCTGTGTCAGACTATTGGTAAATAACAGGAGAATTATACGTATTGAAGAACCAGCAACGGTGCTCAATTACAGTATATTTTCAGTTTGCACATAGCTTTTAAGCAGCAAGAAAGCTTAAATGAAGACTATACCTCCTTTTGAAAGCTACTGCTTGTAAAAATGCATTTTGTTGCAAAGTCCAGAGTCTTCAGCTGTGCTGTTATGGATATTGCAAAATCTACTGTGATGAGCAAATCACTAATCACTTTCCATGTATTAATGTCTCACTATTTGGTGAAAAGATTTATTAGAATATATTATTTGCTCCTTTTTTTGTTGTCGTTGACAGTAGAAAACCATTAAAATGGGAGAATATTGTAGCTCCCCCCAAAATGTAAGACTTTGTATTTGCCCTGTTTTCTTACACAGTGCTTATGAATTGTGTGAGGTGGTTTTGATCTTTTTCTCATTCAGTATGGCTGACAGCCTGCTAAAAATATGTAAAAGAGCTTTACCATAGAGCAAATCAGCAGGGTACTTTCACTGCAAATTCAGTCAGGGACTCCCCTCTGTTTGCGGTATAAAGTTGGAAATAATTATAAATAATTCTTTTAAAGCTTTGGCTATACTTCGCAGATTTAGAACATGGCGTCATTGGATTCCTTCGCATTCAGCCCCTTTTCACATAATTTCCTGAAGAACAGGGTCTGCTGCTGTGCAACAAAACTGAAAACATACGTGGCCCTTTTCAGTCAGGTTCTGATTACAATCTACTAGTTGCTAATAGAAACCATCATTTTAATCTAATCAAAGGAAAAGGTTGAAATATGTACAAAAAAGAAAAACTGCTTCTTTGCTCAGAGCCTCTCACTGGAGTCCTTAGTGCTAAAGTCCTGAATCTGCACCAATACCATCCTCTATCTTGTTTCAGGCACTCCGTTGGGAAGTGAGGTTGAGAACAGCTAGGCTAGGAAAAAAAAGTTCAGGTTTGAAAGCAGCATAGCCTGTATAAACATAATCAAGAGGACTAAAGTAGTTAAGGGACAGCCCATAATTTATTCTGTACAGCCACAGAAGCCAGTTAGGAGAGATCCTTCTGGTTTCTCATTCTCTGTTAAATATAGGGTGAAAAGAAGTGATGCCGCACAGGTTATGCCGTGTAAGCCCATCATATGAATTGGCTTACTGGAGGTGTGATGGCAAAGCCATTCACCTCTCCCTGCGGTCTACGTGCCCACCTGCTCTGGAGAAAAGTTAGTACCTGTTTCCTCTCACTTGTAAGCTGCTTCTGCTCCTTGGGAGCACCTAGGGCAAGGGCTGTGACTTGGCTTTTTTTTGTGATAAGTCATAAATACGCAGTAGGCATTTCCCAGATGCTGATAGATGTTAACACTCAAACACATTGCTGAGAAGGTCATCTCTGGTCCTTGCATGGTAGGAGTGACTTAGCTGAGAATGCAAAGGGAACCAGCAGGGCCCCTGCTGATCATTATTCAAATGCTCTGTATACTATTCTTTGGGGTTTGTGCTGCAGAATTTCATCTGTCTCTTAAAAAGGTTTTCATTTACTTTAAAATCATGTTCTAACCCGCTTCCTGTCTGCTGGTCCTGCTCCTGCATTGCCTATTGCTTTGCTGCCAGCACAAACGTTCAAGAGTCCATGTGGCGAATTTGACTCAAAAAGTGACCCGTTAACAAAACAGTTAATTTTAACTTGCTGCAGTTTTCTGAGCAGTTTTATCACAAGACACACATGGACACCTGCTTTAGAATAAAACAGGAGAAGGGGGGAGGCAGGAATGGTGCGGAGACAGTAGAAAAACAACCTCTGGTAGAGACAGCAGATTGCTTTTTTCAGCAATGCAGGCTTATGCTGTCCCAAAGTGAATTCATCTGGCCTACATCTAAGCAACAACATCCTGGAAAAATACATGTTATTTACATAAAGGGAGAAACATCACTTCTTGAGATGTGGAATGCTTATTCTGTATCAGTTAAGGAAGAGAGATTTCAGACAACTGAAGGGAAATGTTGGAAGGGTTTCTGGGTAAATGTCTGCATCTTCAGTTAAATACATCATCGCTATTTTCCTTCTCTCCTGAATTTGGTTCATAAAACTAGCTGTAAGTTGAACTTAGGAAATATCTGAGGCCCAGTTTTAGGGAATTTCAAGCTTGAGGAAAATCCATTGGGCATCAAGAAGAAGATACATATTAGGAGATGCCGGCTGAGGGGATGCTGTGCTTTTTGAACATTCACATAAGATAACGAAGGTCTGCAACCTGTTTGGTGTTGTGGCTTTCTGTGAAATTTCATATGGATGTAGTTTGGCTTGGGAGAGGATTCTGAGAAGGTGACAGTGAAGGTATATTGGACTTCTGAGTGTAGGCTCTCTCCCTTAGTGGGCAATAAAAAAAAAAAATCAGTCTTGTGATGTACTGATTTCTCAGCCAAAATATATGCTTTGATAAACACAGAAATCTTGCAGGGAAATACTCAAGTTATCTAAAAGGCAGTCATTTTTACCCCTTCCTTATCCAGTCATAGTTGTTAAGAGAAAAAACAATTAGAAACTTGAACTAAAAAAGGACATAGGAAAATTTGAATCAACTAGCTAATTACAAAGAAATCTTGAGAAGAGTCTTGCGCCTGTGTCACTTATCAACACCAGTGGTCAGGCCCCCATAAGTTCCCCTCTAGCTCAGGCCTGAATCTGCTTAGCTGGGGCATAGGAGAGAATTATCATATTAACATCGCAAACAAAAGCTCAAACCTTCATTAGAGCGAAAATAAGTCCTTTAGATTTGCCAGCTGACCATTTAAGGGTCTATCATATTTACTTTTTCCCTACTGACAAGACTTTCAAGGTCGGCTGGTGGGGATTGAAGGCTTTGCTCCATCAGTGCTTTCAGCCTACGTGAAGGACAGCAATAAAGTTTATTTCTGTGCCTGCGTTCTGCTTGCTGCTTATAAAACCTCATCTGTGTTTGCTTTTTCTTAGCTAGCAGAGGGGAAAATTACCATTAGTCTTCTGGCAGACTGTCAATAAAATATCATTCCAAGTTCTCTTACTAGAAAGCAGATGTTTTTCTTTTTTGTGTGTATGCTTCTTTCCTTTCTTTTCACTCTATTCATCCATCTTATTTTTATCTTTTAAAGTCCCACATTCTACTTACTGTACTTTAAAGATATAACTGATTGAACAGGGGCCTCAGTAATCAAATATATAATAGTTTTATATCTGTGGCTTTCTCAAGACACAGTGGTGTTCTCTGCAATAGCCAAACACAGTAAAAATGGCAGCAGTAAAAGCTTAAACATATGGTTATTTAAGTGAATTTGAAAATTCATACAATAAGGATAGTTGCCCTAATTGGTGGTGAAAAATCATTAGGTTAACGTTCAGATAAAGACTTGCTTTTTTAGCGCTACCACATAAATGTTTTCAGAAGCTTCTTTGAGATTGCTGAAAAGTAGTAGACTTTCCAGTTGTAGTATTTCACTGTATAGTTCAATTTTACAAAGCCAGGTATGGATAATTTTCAATTTAGTGTATATGTGGGGCTATAAGAGTCAGGGCCATGGTGTGGTTATATATCGGCTGCTCTGACCGTTGGTATGCTGCCAAGGTATTACCAGCAGAGTCTAAGGGCATGGTCTGGAGTTGACTGAAGTTGTTCCCTCTGAACCTTCAGCCTGAACTCTTAAAGGGGAGTGGGGAGCAGGAGATCCTCCAAAATATTAAATATGACAAGAGGACTCTTGGAGGGTAGGAAAGCAAAGATTGCTGCAAGCCATGTAAACTCTCATTTTACCAACAGGGACAAAGCAGCCTCCAGGATGTGCTAGATCTATAAGAATACATTGTCCTGAATTAATAAATCCTGGTTTATATGCAAGGGAGTTTTGTGTGTCTAGCTCATACTGGTCCTATCAATCTTTCATAAAAGGACTTGTCAGAAGAAGTAGACTAGGCCTTTCTACTATTTTAATGGGAAGAAGCAGTAGAAAGTAAGTTTTTTATGTATAACAGGTCCTAAATTTCTCATATTGTACTCTTATGTTTTTCTCATTTAGCTTTTGAGAAGCAAGATGACTTAATTGCATTTCAGGACTGGTGATTTAAATTATTCTTATAATGTTTTTCATGGCAGAAAGTGGGTGTTACAGTCTAATCTTGTGGGGATATTGAGGACTGCTAGTCTAATCAGTAGTAGCAAAGCAATTGAATACTATTTTCTTCTGGAGAAAAGTATATAAAAGCTTACGTAATGTCATTCATGTTAGTGAACTGGGCTGCAATGGCAGTCGTTTCACGGTAAAGCTCTGCTACCAACTGGTCCCGCAGGAATCTCTACTGACATTCATAAATGATTGAGAGAAGAGGAGGAACACTGAGATGATAGTAGTTGCAGATGCAATGAGATTATTTAAGAAAATCAAATGAAATGCTGCTTATGAGGGTTTTCTGAAAGGTTTTTAAACTCTGAATAACAAGATAGTAAAATGGTAGGTGGAATTAAATATCAATATGTACAAAGTAATTCATACCAGAAAAAGTAACCTTAATTATGCAAGCACAGCAATGGAGTCTGTTAGCACTGAGCTGAAGAAATTGCGCAGTCATTGTAAATAGCTCTTGTAAAACAGTTCAGTGCTCAGAGGTGACCAGAAATCCCAAAGGATGCTAGTAGCTATGGGGAAAGGAAGCAAGACCAGACCAGAAAACAGCATTTTGCTATTGTGCAGTCATTGTTTATCCACATCCTGAATGCTGTATGTGGTTTTTAGTTCCTGTTTCTTATGATGAACTTAAATAGGAAAAATACAGTGCACTGCAACAGGGAGGATTCCAAGGATGGATTGGCTTTCCTACATGCAGGAGCTAGGCAAGCTAGGGGAAAAAAAAAAAAAAAAAAAAAAGATACTTGAGAGAATATGACTGTATTTTTATAAAGATATGATTACAGAGCCATAAGAAGCATCGAGAAGTTAATAAGTAGTATGAAACTGAAATACATCAAGGATTTTTTGTGAGAAGGCAGTTTCTGTAGCTCCAGTAGTCTCCAATATGTTAGTCACTGGATGCTGTGGCTGTGTTAGAGTAGTAATTACTATACAGGGGCACCGCTTTTCTTAGCTGCTGTTGAAAGTACAGTGCTGGGCTAGCTGTCTCACCTGGCAAGGCCATCCTCATGTTCCCAAACAGATATTATTTTTAATGGAACAAAAGTTTGTCATTGGTATTAAAGCTGATGATCTACATGCAGCCTTAGGTCCGAAAGTCTGTAAACTACTAACTGCTGGAAGCTGGTAGCAAATAATTAGGGGAAAGTCCCTTAATATTGTTCCTTTCCTCTCTAAACATCAATTGCTGGTCATTGTCAAAGGCAGAACGCAAGACAATACAGAACTCAGGTGTAACGTTCAGTATAGCAGCTTTTGTCTTATTCACCATTTCCCCTCTTATTTTGCAACTTCTTTTGCTAATCATTTTGCCACTAGTTTATACCCTGTATTCAGAGCAAACAGGAAATTGCTAGTGAAAATAATATATAAATCTATCATCAGCTGCATTGTATACAGTCATTCTAAACTTTGTAATCAGATTCTATGAAAATTAAGAGCATTACCACACAGATGGCAGCAGATGACGCAAGCCAATATTTCACTAAATTCTCAAAAAAAAAAAAAAAAAAAAAAAAAAAAAAAAAAATCATTCTTAGTTAACTGACAAAATCAGTCAAACTAGGGTAAACCATTAATTAATTTGGCTATTTCATATGTCCCTAAGCATTGTGAATAATTTTTTCGTCTTAGTACCAAGAGTTTTCTGGCAAGAAATCTTGGACTGTAGTTCTTTTTATAAAGAACATCTTTGTTAGCGTTCAGTATTAAGAAAAAATAATAGTAACTCAGCACTGCTCAGTTGATAATGGCTCTAAATTTATACTCAGATTGGAAATATTCTCAGACTTCATGTATAAGTACCTTTATTTGCTTTTCACGTTATTCCTCATTTGTTTCTTAGGTCTCCCTGTTTCTAAGAAATAATGCTGTTGTGTTCCTCATTTGTTAATACTTTTGTGGAAAACATTTAGAAGTTCTTATAAATGGAAATGCTGCAGCCTTTCTATTATAGCATTATAGTTTGAAGAGTTTTTTTCAGGTGATGGAAACTTAGGGGTTTTTTTCCAAATGAATCTGACAAGATACTAAAATCATTAATAGTTCTGTTCAGAAAGTATTTAAGTATATTAAGAACATGCGTAGGACTTTTTCTGAATATGATGCCTTACTGAATCAATGCTGCTGTGCTTATCTCCAGAGCTTTTCAAGGAAAACCAAACAAATTGCCATCTCTCTGCAGGTAGATACTGCTTTTCTGATCAATATGTCACACGCTCACAGCCATCATTCTGTCCTAATATATACTTGTAAAGAATTCACATAATAAGCGTTTGGATTTTTTTTAATAAAATGGATATACACGGGTAAGAGATAAGGGAGAGGGGAAATATAGAATTGAGAGAGCGAACTTTGAAAAGGATGTCTGGTTCTCACTAACACAGCCAGTGAGCATTGCAATAGGTCTAACATATGTTGAGGTGAATTGCCAAGTTTGTGTCTGTCCCTCTCATTAATAGATGTTTTGAATATAATACTTCTACGTTATAAAAAAGTGCAACCAACGTCAGTGAGGGTTAGATTAGATCCTATTTTTCAGTTTGGTGTGATTAGGAGAACCAAGCTGCTTAGGGAGAGATTCACTATCTCCTCTTCAATCAAAGAAAGAAAGAAAAAAAGGAGGGGGAAAAAAGGGGTACCAAACTAAAATTTTTCTTAAATTAAAATTATTTTGATACATTTATACATTTGTACTGCTGGAAGTCTGGAATAAATCCCTGGTAAGCAGTTATCTTGCTCCCTAAGCATTAAGATCAGTGGGATCTGATTACAGACAGTAGTGAAGGGTACATGGGCGTAGAGCCTTTGTTTTTTCCATTTGTAGCACTCTAATGCAGAAGTAGAGTTCTCTGCATAAATGTAAGTTCACAGAATCTGGTTTCTGAGCCATCTGTGGCATTTTGATGGCCCCTCCTTTATTGCATCTGCAGAAAATATTGTGTAAGTATGTATTAGTTTTAGCTGTATGACTGTTTCAAAAAGGTGGGCTACTTTATCATTGCTTCACTTCTCTGCAGCAAGTCATCATTTCATAAGGTCAGCCTTGATGAAGAAGTCTAGCAAGCACTTAGCTACAATATTATTCTCCATTAATGTTATAAGAACAGTAATTCATTTTTCAATGTGCCTTTTTTGAAAAGCTAATAGTGTTAAAAACATCTACCCAGTGCATGTCACTGATGAGCAGTTTCTTATATTAAAAACACTTACTCTGTATCTAGCACATTTTGCATTTGTGTCTATTAAAATGCATGAAACATCTTTCATAACATTTTAAGCACTCAGTAGCTTATTACTGGAACCACATAACTGCTTCCTTATTATCTCTTCTTGACAATGACTTTAACAAATTATATTCAGGTAGTTGTTAAAATTTCCATCCAAGCACATTTCTTTTTTGGATGACATGTCAAGAGGTTAACTTATGCTCCCTTCCAGCTGATTTCTAGGCCTCAATCCATCAGACAAGTCACTTCAAAGGAGATATTACTCTGTTGAGACATCAAGATTGGCTTTCTGAGATGCAGTCCCCTTTGGGAAGTGTGCAAAGAATTCTGCAGCACTTATTTGTCTAGGCAGTCTTGAAGCAACAAGACACAAGATGAAGACCAAGACATGGAATGAGAAAAAGCTATTACAGAAAAAAGGGAGCTGTGGTTAATGTAGCTTGTACTAATTCTTTGGTATTATTTCTCATTCATTCTATATTCTGTGAGATTTTCCTCCAAGGAGTGAAGCGCATGTATGTAGAAATAACATTTCATTAGTGAAAAGTTCCTCTCTGTCTCTGCACATTAAGTCTTTTCTCACTAATAGTAAAATCTGTCTGGAAGAGAAAGACCAAATAGGTAAGTCAACAATTTCATCTTTCACTCACATGCCATGAACTGTTTACGTGTGACTTGTGGAAATCGGATCAGAAATGAAGAGTAACAAGCATAGGTAGTATGCTCACTACCATCTAAGGAATTCTAGTTTTACCAAAATTTAAGCACTATAGTTGTTGAGTATAGGTGAAAATTACCTGTTGAATTTGTGTTGTGGTTACTGCTATACTTTGATTGTCCGTGCAGTTTTTGCCATGTAACGTTTCAGTAGCTTGAAAGCAAGTATGCTGGTTCTTAGGAGGGAACAATGTATACCGTGGGCTTTCAGGGGAAGAAATACTCTTGCATCTCCAGCTAACGTTTTGCAGGCGGTAGAAGACACTTAGGAAGTCAGTTGACAAGCTAATCAGCTATGAATAAGAGTAGCACTAGCTAGAAAAGACTACAACGTGGATTCTTGACTTCCTAAAATTACATAAACCAAGATACAGATTGCACCTTAAGAAAGTGCAAGTAGCATCTCTGGTCAAGAAGCTTACTTGTTTTGTTTTCAGTAACAAAATTTTGTCATTCACTGACACTGAGCACAATCCTTAAGAGATAACAAGTGGCAATAGAGCATTTGAGAGATTCTTTCAATGGTGAAATCAATTCCATCTACTCAGTTTTAAAAGTCATGCTGTTTTAGTTTTATACAGGCATGCAAGAGACAGAGCAAGCAACGGCTTGGAAATAACAGATAGCAAAAGGTGCTTGACTGTATATATTGTTGGCATGCAGATGCTTGAGCAGCCATAACTGCAAAGTGAAATTCCCTGAAAGTTGCAAGTGAACAATGAAAAAGTAAAACTAAAACTCACTACTGCAGATGTCACAGTTATCTTCAGTTTCATTTAGCCACCATAAATATATGTCTCAGAAAGTAATAGGTTTAGAAGCAGCTGAAATGTAGCGTGAAAAGTTTTGATTCAGAATGCAGAAAAAGGCCTTGTTTGCAGGACAGAAACACATATTGGTCTTTTGGGTAAGAAACACATGAAGAAGCTGAAAGAGTTGCTGAAAATTTACTTTTAATAAAATGCCATGTTAAACTTATGCAAACTGTCTCAAACATAAGTGGTATCTAAGACAGTTGAGTACTTTTGTTCCCAA
Organism: Aquila chrysaetos chrysaetos; assembly: GCF_900496995.4. NCBI lineage: Eukaryota > Metazoa > Chordata > Aves > Accipitriformes > Accipitridae > Aquila > Aquila chrysaetos. The sequence continues at coordinate 2,869,822 of NC_044016.1, forward strand.
CAAAATCTTTATTGGAATAAGTATGTGGTAATTTTTAAAATCTTACTTTAAGCTCAGGAATCCTGAAAAAGTATATCTGAAAAAAATGCTGATTTTATAGGGAAATTTTTATAGGTTCCCTGATAATTAGTATTCAGAGTAGTTTCTTGCAGATAACGAATATCAGACCTAACTCAACATTTAAAGAACATTTACAATATTGTCTTCAATTTCAGTCTGAAAAATTCAGGGTCTTTTTTCCTTTAAAAGAAATTTTGTTTATAAGAAGGATTCAAACAACTGTTAATGTGTGCTGTTTACCCCTTTTAAACAGTCCTAGAGCATTGAAATCTTAAGACACGTATTCACTTTATATGACCTTGCTACAGTTAATATGCTAAGTGCTCTGTCCTATGGCCCATACCATTGAGAACATCAGGAATCTTAAATTCTGGATGAAACCTGGTGCAGCTGAACTGGTGGCTCTTCAGAAGGTCTAAAAAGTCATCAGGAACTATTACACTGTAGTGAGAAAACTTTACAAGGCTAAACTGGGACCAAGAATTACATGACATAGTAATGAAGAAATACAAATCAGAAAAAGTGTGGTTTTGCAAGTATTTTGTGAAATAGTTTAGGAATATACAGGAAAATAAGCGTAGGCCTTATGTGTCATCTATTGTGTAAGTCAGAAAAAAATCAGAGACAAATCCTATACCCAGTAAAGTCAGCAGAGGCTTTGTATTCATCTATTTCTGAAAATAATATGAAATGTCTATTTTAGTGCTCCTTGCTTGACTCCTGTCTATGTAGAAGCATCCAAGAATAAGCAGTGTCAAGAAATTGTGCTTTTTGATCCATGATGAGTATAAAAATATTTTAAATCATTTAAATAACAATCAACAATCACAAATCTTTAAACATTATTCTTTTTATCCTTAACTAGGCAAAATGTTATAATTCAGTGTTTTCATTTAGGAAAAAAAAAAGGAAAAGAAGGGATATGAATGTGAGATTTAGTTGTTAGTATTTTATAACAGCTGTGCCTGGGATGAAGACACCTGTAAATTAAGAGGAGCTTATTCTTGAAATAAAGTCACAGTCCAAATTCTTTTCCTTTCTGTGCCAACTAGTTACCAATCTGCTTATTCTTAAGCACAATGTACAAGATTTAAGGGTAAAATGGAATATTTAAATGTTTTTTTCTGTTATGTTCATTTTTGCCTAAAAGTAAAGGTAATGGGTTTTATAAAAAGGTAAATTATGGAGAAGCATACTTAAGTTGTGCTTACTTATATTTTAAAATGTACTTCAGAGTTTTGACAGCCATGGTTTGATATAAATGGGCACAGTCAATATCAAAGTCAGAAAGGCTAATGTGTGATCAAAGCTGTTTCTGCTTCTTTCCAGTTGTCAGTTACAATCTAACTAAAGTACAATAAATATTCCAATTCTCTCAGGAAAAAAAAAAAAAGATCAAGTGTGTACCAACTTTTTCTGCAAAAATCACTGTAGCCAAGGTTATTTTTCCTTCACTGGGTTTAAGTGGAAAGAAAGAGGGCAGACTTAGCAGTAGAAAACAGTAGCACGGGTTCTTCAGACTCATAAAGGGTGTCTCCACCATCAGGGTACACTTAGAGATCTGCTATATCTGTTCCCTGCAGCAGCTGTGTATCTCAGTCTTTTTTCGTATTTATTAGCTGAATGACAGTGATTTGCAGATCAGCAATTAAAGTCCAGATTATCAAAGTTATTTAGACACCCGTCGCATGTTGAAATCCTTCTTCGAAGCCAGAATTCCTCCAGATCTCTCGGGTTCAGAGGAGACAGCAAAGTTCCTCTGGAAGCTGAGGCACTGAATTTGAATAGCAACTTGTAGAGATGATGTCTAAGGAAAAGGAGATTGCCAGGTGTATCACTCTCCATTTCTTTGAAAGCTTAGAGGAATATTCTCGCTGTTTCTAGAAATCCAGGACAGGGAATGTATGTGTTTCTGCCTTCCTGTTTTGTAGGTTTAGGGGCTTTTGTTTGGGCAGTCAAGAGAAGAATGATGAGTCTGCTGAGGTAAAAGTCTAACTCTTCTTGGCAGAGCAGAAAATAAACTTGAACTCATCTTAGGATCACTTTTTTTCCCCTTAGTTTAAGCCCACATCTCATAAATCAGTACTATTGACAGAAGTCTGAATTCACACAGAATTAATGAAGATTAGATATCCTGGCTGCTGTTAAAGTCATATCAGAACAATGGATATTTAGTTTTAAAAAATTGAAGTCCAGTATTGATTAAAATTGGGGTTTCATGTTAGTTTTGGTACTATTTTACACAGGAGTTGCCAAGTCAGTTCTTATTATTTTCAGTCCTGTTCCCATTATAAGTAGAAAAAAAATCGAACACTAGTAACTCCTGATGAATTAGCCATTCTTTTCTCTACCAGCTTTACAAAGTTTTTGTTAAATAGGACTTAAAAGGAATTTTCATTGAAACAAATTTCAGTATAAGAAAGCTCTCTGTAACACAAACATTCTGCATGGGAAAATTTCAGTATTGTAAATTAATTGAAGTTTCCTATTTTATTCTTTGTTGTGCAATATGCTAGTTTATAGTGGATATATATATAGTTTATATAGTTTATATATATCCTTTAAAAACCAAACAATTTCAGTTATCTAGCCAAATAGTTTCTTGGTTTTTTTTCCCCGGTATTATTCAGTGTCGCTGTGTGTCTAGGTGAGTTGTTGCAGTGACTTGGTTCAGGTTTTTCAAGTTCCTTGAGGGTAGATTTAGATTAGACGTGAGGAAGAAATTCTTTACTATGAGGGTGGTGAGGCACTGGAAGAGGTTGCCCAGAGAGGTTGTGGATGCCCCGTCCCTGGAAGTGTCCAAGGCCAGGCTGGATGGGGCTTTGAGTAACCTGGTCTAGTGGAAGGTGTCCCTGCCCATGGCAGGGGGGTTGGAACGACATGATCTTTAAGGTCCCTTCCAACCCAAACTGTTCTGTGATCCTACAATTCCCTTACTGTCATCCTTCTGTGATCTTCTCTCAGGCTTGGCTACAGGAGTACAGGGGAGCTGGCTGAGAAAATGGGATAGCAGGCTGGTGAAATAGCTGCTTTCTTAATGTACTGCAGTAGCATAGGTAGAATGAAGTTGAAGATGTTGACTTGAAAGTGTTTGTGTTAAATGCACCTTACTTAAAACAAAATGCTTAAACGTATTCAGCTTAAAATTCTTGGAATTTTTAATTATAGCAGCCATGTCAAACTAAGGCAAAAGCAAATTAAGTTTTACTAGAAGTCACATGAGTAGTTTGTGGAAGTGAATCTGCTGAATACCAATTCAGAGTCCTAGGATTTGGGTTCACTTTAAAAAATTTAGTGTGATTCAAGGCAGGATATGACCTTACAGTGTGTTTGTAATGCTGCATGATCTTTGCAAGTGCACGTTTTTTTACCTGCAGTAAATACAAAGTAAATAATCTTACACTGAAACTTGCTTTAAATTACCATAGGATTGCCATGTATTGTAAGTTCACTCTAACCTTACCTGCAGCAAAGTCAATTGTCAAGTTCAACATAATTTCTGAAAATTTGGCTGAAAATGTTCAGCAGCGAGCTGACAAAGCAACAACTATATTTCAAGCTCATTGACTTTGTGCTTTAGTTCAGGGCCTTGGGGTAGATTCATAAAACCTTTAGTACCTTTAGCACATTTTCTGATAGTCATGATCCTTAGAGAACAGCACAAAAAAGAAACTGCATTCTTATTAAAAATACAGGGATCTAGCTGACTTCTGGTTTTAGCTTTTAAAAGATACTTTTCTTTCATTATTTCCAAGAAGAAGGAAAATTACGTGTCCTTAGGGCTGTTTGTGTTTCACTTGCTTAGATATATGACTTACAAAACTAAATTAAAATGCAGCTGATTCCTAACAATAAATGTTTTAAGTAATGTGTCGAGAAATATCTCTGAGCTGGGTTAGACATTTCATAATGCAGTAATAAAATCAGTTTTATCCTCTCATGCACTCTGAGTTCACATATAGTTGTAACTGCAATTTCAAAAGCTTTTTTTCAAGAAATATGGTTCAACTTAATATAGGCCCATTTATTAACCAGCAAAGCACACTTCCAATTTTGAGAGTGTGTGTGTGTTCTACATATACTTTGATGTGGCAGGAAAGTCTAGAGGCCAAGACTTGCAACTCTCAAAAGCTTACTGCTTTCTGATGTTTCTTTCTTTCTCCATTCTGTTGAAATTCAGTAGTGGTCCTTGTTCTGTTCATAGAGAATAGGCTTTCACAAGGCAGTAGTTTATCATCAGCACCTTTCTTGGCAGACACCAAGAATCCTTAGATTTAATTTAGTCCAATAGATCTGTCTATGTTCTGCCCTCCTGCCTTGATCCACTGGCTCTATTTAAACACTTATGTGTCCCCAACAGTTAATATCTCACAGCTTTAAAGAAATTAATGGATGAGCATGTGCGTTCTCACACCCCAACTTCAATACCTTGCTTAAGGCAAAAGGTAGACAAAGCTGGGAGAGGGGAAATACAGAGCAGTTCAGACCATGGGCAGGGGAAGCAAGTTCATAGAAAAGAGAAAAGGAACAGGCAAATGACTGTAGAAAACTTTATGTCCTCAGACGTGGATATAGTGCTTGATTCCTGCATTGGTTGTTTTTTATATCCTTCTGTGGATTTTTCTTCCCCAGTGCATTCACTATGTATGCTGGTTTTCCTTACTAGTGAACTAGATCAATATTAAATGCAGCCTGTCTGTAGTTTGGTCATGTAGAGGAAACCAGCAGAATTTTCAAAACTACCTTGTTTAGCTTTCTGCATTTCTATATGAGTGCGTGTACAGAAACAGATTTAATATTATATTTCTGTTACTCAAAATAATATGAGCAAATCTGTTCTACAGCTGAAATGAAGGCTAATGAATGATATTAGTAACTCTAATCTCCTTCATTTTAATTTCTGAAATGTCAGGTTTTGTTTTAAAAAGTAATAAAAATACCCTAAACTGCCAATACTTTACCCAAATTGCCAAAAGCAATTTTGCCTGTAATAAAGCCATTGTGGGCTGGAACGTTTTGATCAAGCAGCGCAGATTGATGTGTTTTTCTTGATACTATACAGTGAATGTGCTGTTCTTGTGGCAGTTTCTGTGTGAGTCTGTTAGGAAGAAAATACAGTTGAAAAAATGTCTTTGACCTGCAATAAGACTTTTTCAAGTTAATTTATCAATTAGCTTTACATGGTAAACTGATAAACATTGTTGATATTTAAAAGGCAACTAAGTTTTTCTATTAGTAAGAAACATGCATAGTCAGGGAATTTCAGGATGATGCAGATGCAGTCATTTAAAATTCAATTGATTCACTATAATAATTGACTTTTAAAATTCAAGTTTGCAAATGAGTGATTTGGAAGACCAGAATTGTTTCTGCAGCCAACCACCACAGAAAGGATAACGAAGATTAAGATGCCTTCCCCTATTTGTCTTGTGTTTCTGCATCTAGTTCTGGGGGAACCTTTTCTGACCTTTGTGCTGCAGACTGTTGTGTAATATAGATGCCTCATGAGGTTTGCACAGAGGCTGTGAGACTGGCTGCTTGCTGGAACAGAAGCCTGGATTCCAGGCACGCTAGATTTACCCTGGAAAGCAGGATAAACAAGAAGACAGAGAGTTGTCTGGTTCTGTATCAGGTATTTACAATAACACTCTTAGGTATCTCTCAGAGCCACTGTCTTTGCAGTTCAGCTTGCTATGTATATGTTATTTTAGCTCTAAAACTCCATTTGAAATCTTCAGAGTAATATTCTCTATTAACTGGAGTGATCTCAGGATTTTGTCCTTTTGTCCACTTATTCTCTCAAATTTCAAATGGGAAATGCTATCTGATACTGATTGCGGTAGTATGAACAGTTATCTGTTGGCAAACTAGGCTGAAACCACTGACATTTTTTATACTGACCAATAAATATTGTAGTGATTTGCTTGTAACTAACTTGGATTCCGTAGGTGAGTACAGCATTCACTGAACTATCCGGTCTCCCCTGTTAGTCTCTATTTACTTTGTCTTTCTTTCAATACATTATTTTTTATATCTACTTTTGATCACAGAATTGAATGGTCCAAGCAAGCTTGGGTGGCATTTTGGTATACGCCTTGGTGGTGGTGAATGGCACTGTAAGAGCCAGTAATAATTCTTGTGTTTGGTTCAGACAACTAGTTTTGAATGTGTTTTGGTACAATACCAAAAGCTAGTATCTTGTTTCAAAGTAATCGGTTTGGTTTTTATGAAGTTCTGTTCAAACTGTTGGTAAAAAAATCTCCCAATTTAAGTACAACAGGATAGATATCTGTAAGAGAAAAAGTAAGTATGTGTGTTACCATCAATTAACAGGCCCATTTGAATTCAGCAAATTTTCAGCACTTGAATTAGGCTGGAAAGGCTCCTCACAAAATAGTAAAGAGACGAGAAATCTTCAGAGAACGTTTAGAATATTCAGCATGCTGAAAATGAGATTTTTCTTTTGGAGGTTCATACTTTTTTCCTTTAACTTTAAAAAGGACCAAAGGCACTTAAGTTCTAGCTGAGGTGCTGAAAACAAAGTAAGCTCAACTTTGGGTGCCTAAGTAAAGCTATAACTTAGGATGTTTGGGGCTTTACGTTTATATGTTCTAGTTCATAATTAATTGCATCATCAAGATTTGTACCTCTATTGACTGGCTGCACAGTCTGTATTTTCCCATGTAAAAAGAGGGTTATACAAGCAATTATCTGCTTCCAAATGGATGTGCAGAGTTTACTGACATGATGGACTATGAGCAAATTGTCGGAGCCATAAAAGTGCCTATACTTTTTTTATTTGGTACTATCCATTCACTCTAGGGATGCATAAAATCTAGTAGTTATTTAAGCCTTTAAAATAGGAAAAGAGCTGAACATAGACATTGATAATAAATTTCATACTTAAGCAAGAGGAGATACTTAGTGGATTTTTGCAGGTTACAACTTGTCTCTGAAAGCAAAGGTTTATGATTAAGTTATTTGTATCTGAGAGAATCAGTAGCTCAGAAAGTGAGCAAGCGCTGGGTACATGAAGCAAATTAACTGTGTCCTGTCTAGAAGGCGGCAAATGAGTTCCAGGGGAAGGACAGCATGGGAAATAGCAGTGGAGAGATATAAGGTTGGAAGAGTGGTATCAGTCCACAGAAAACAGAAAAAAAAATTTATTATTTTTTTTTTAAATTAGGGCTCTTGCTTTTCATCTCATGGGAGATATTTAATGTTTTTAAAGAAAAGAGGGTAAAAAAAGCCCAGTCCTCTGTGTGTGTGTGTGTCCCCAAGTGGCAATATGCCAATTCTTATTTAAATACAACAGCACTTTCTGCTCGTGTGACTTAATTTAAGTGGAATCGGGTCAGTCTAAAGTCAGAATAAGACTGCAGAGCCAATGATTTAGGTTTATAGTAGATTCACTATAAACTAGAGCACTATAAACCAGGACAGAAGAAAAGTCTGAACTGTTATGATCTCAATAATATGACGTTTAAATTAATTTCACGTCAATATATTTGAAAGTCCATGAGAAAAGTACTAATACAAACTATGTTTGAGGTTGGCTAATGCCATTTAACGAGATACCTTAAGAGTTTTCTTCTGTAGTCCTTGTACTCTTGTGTGGTATCAAGGGATTCCTACGTGGTTTTGTGTTTAAGCATTTAGAAAATTTTTTCCTAAATACACTGCTCACAAGCACGTTTACTACTTTCATATGCAAAAGCATGTTCTTGGCCAGGAAGCAGGCCAAGGGCTACGTTCTCTACAGGACTGGTGGGCAACCGTCCTTCCTCATCCACCTCTCCAGTGGCCATGGAAAACTATGCTACTTTGCAGAGATGCAACATGATGTGATGGGTACATACGCAATACTTGGACACTGGTCTTGTTATTTTGTAGTTCTTTGTACTCTCTATGACAAAGCAAAAACCCCTCTTCTCTGTTAGAAATTGGCCTCAGGAAAGAAAAGCCTCTTTTCTGTGCAAGATAGCTATTTTCTACAAGGCCAGGACTGGTTTCAATACATTGCTCCCATAGTGTGTTATACCCAGGTTCATCCTTTTCATAGCCTTTTCACCGTAGTTCCCCTTAATCCAGTTTAGGATTGCATGTACTGCAAACAAAGGCAGTTTACAGGTAGTTCTGACCTGATTTTTTTTTTTTTTTTTTTTTTTTTTTTTTTAAACTCGGAGTACTCTTGCAAAGGAAATAGACTGATACTTAGGAAAACATACATTTAATTCTACAACAGGAAGAGTTTATAAGTCCCTAACCGTTAAAAGAGATAATAGATATTTGCCTATATAAATGTGAGCAGCCAAGTTGGATTTGATATTTATATACACTGAGACACCTTTGCATGAATGGGACACTACAGCAGGTTGCAATGTGAGAGCAAATTAAAATTGCATGTGCTTTTAGGTCTTTTAGAGATCTGTTGTGAGATAAGGGAGATTAAGTAGTTCAACTACTTAAAAATTTTTTTTAAAAAAAGAGTTGGACTAACAAATGAAGAAGGGCTAACACGGTTAAAATAATAAAAAGTGATGTATTTCTAGGCAGGCCTATTGACTCTCACTAAGTTTGTTACTCATGTCATTTAAGCATTTTTTGTAAATCCATCCCTTGTCTCCCAAATCTGGTTGGAAATTGCTTCTATTGAAGTGCCAAATAGAATAATACAAATTGCTTAAAGAGCATTATTCACTGCACCTATATCACCATATCCAAAGAGAACATTATTCACTTAAGCTTTATGCAACACTGGTCTTTCTCTTGTCAAAGAAAGTAAACACTTAAGGAATAGAACAATTCAGGTAGTTGACACCAGTGAGTACATATATATCTCTTTCTGCTGGGTTTGCATGCCTTTCCTAGCTTAGTGTCAATACAGAGGCATAGAGAAAGCAACATGATGTTATCAGAATCTCACTGCCTTTGCTGCAGCTAATATTTTTGTTCCTGGAGATCCCTTGACATGCTCAAAATAGCAAATATTGCATATAAAAGCAGGGCAATAAACCAGCAGCAATTAAAAAAATGCTGATAGAAAATGGAAAAAGTCTGAGATGAAAACTGTCCAATATGCTGAACAGCTACATCAAGCGATTAGTGTCTTTTTCCCTCCGTGCAGTCCTGAAGTCAGAGAGGCTTTGATTTTTAGACAATGTCATATAGTACCCATTTATTAGTAGAGCTCATCCATCAGCGTTAGCCTGCACTGGGTGGAAAAGAATTCAAAAAGAAATGTGGGAGAGTTTCAGAGCCAGTGACATATCCCTTTTAAAAGAAGGCTGACACATGGGATCTAGTCACCTGCAAGGACGTAGTAGAGGTAATGGCGTGACTCGGTGTAACCCTAATATTTTTGTGTCAAATGGTACTGTACTATAGGTCTCTTTCAGTTATCAGCAGCCTTTATTCTGCCACAGGAACTGGAAAAACAGGGCAGGGAGGTTTCTATTTTGCAAGAATGTAATTTGTTAATTGCAGAGTAGCTTTACCTTTTGGACAGTCTCCACGTAGGTCCAATAACTCAGGTTTGAGCACAGAAACTTTGATTGATCAGTTCAGTGCTTGGTCAATCACCTACTCATGTCAATGATAGTTCATAGTCAGGATTTTCTCTCTTTCTTTCTCTCCTTGATCAACAGTGCAAGGGACAATTTCCATAATCATTTTTCTTCTGAGAAATTTTTTCTTAGGTATTAAAGATATCCTGTTTCCTAGATTTGTGAATACTTCAGTTATTGCAAGTACATTGTGCTATATGTAGAATTATATTTGCTTCAAAAGTGCTTGTTGTACTGCTTACAAACCCAACAGATTACAAAAAAGGTATCCATTAAATGAAAAAGGAAAGTATGGTTTGAAGGTCTGCTGACATCAGAAGGTACTGGATCTGAATATTAATGAGTCATCTGGATGATAAGGTAATAGATGATCATCTGAGAAGTCCTAATAAACAAACATAGGCTGAGAAGCTGACATAGATTCAGAAAATTATAACACACATGCACACACACTTACCACTTGTACCTTTCCCCCAAACTATTTTTAATGAAGGAACAAAAAATCCGGTCTTGTAAACACATGCTGAAGTTCTGGTTGCAGTAATCCCGTTTCTTAAAGGCTTGTATATGACTGGAAAGTGCATAACTAAATCCATGTTGACTGTGCCTATTTATGACAACCTGGTTCATTAAATGTGCATATACAATACATTTCTGTAGTTAAATATACAGTAGAAGTGTCTTAACATAGTAGCTCTATATTTTGAGGTTTGTTTATACTTTGTAATTTTCTTGCTTGATGTGACTTTTGGTGAGTTTTAACATTTGCCCAGCCAGTCTCTCTGTCTCTCTCTCTTTCTCTGTGAGGTTCACATGTAAACTGATTTAAAGATTGCATAATGACTGTTTGGCATATCCTACAGGCAAAGGTCCAGAAACCCTTTTTGCTGGCTATAACCTCAATGATAATGAGTGGCACACAGTGCGTGTGGTTCGGCGAGGAAAAAGTTTAAAGTTAATGGTGGATGACCAGCAGGCCATGACAGGTAGTGTGGCTTTGTGACTCTGTGTTACTGGGGGGAAACACAAAACAAAAAATGACAGAAGTGAGATGCCTTTATCTGAAAGCGACAGATGCTTTTTTCTTTTGCTTGAATAAGATCCAAAATCCATGTTATGCATCTTGAAATACTGGTACAACAAGTGCGTTGTTACACTTGATATTAATGTTACTCTAACATCGCTATTGGAATTAATGAAAACCTTCATGCTGACTTAAATGAATGTTTTTATACAGTAATTGGAGAGAAGTCATTTGATACATCACTAATAAGAAGGCAAGTAAAATGCTTTTGGCAACACACTAAATTTATACTAAGGTTAAACTCTAAGCCATTGCTGTAAGAAAGAATTTCATAAACATTTAAAGGATATTCTATTGTGTTTTAAATCTTGCATCAGCTGTCCTCAATAATTAACTGTTAGGCAACAAGTTTTTCTCAAATACTAAAAAAGCAGTTGGGATGGGAGAAAAAACATGGCATGAATGCTAGCAGATGTTAGAAATATACTCCTATGTATATATTATCAGAAATGATAATAGAGAAGACTTTGGTTTTGTTCTGTTAAAGATAAGGCTTATATATGTGTTGTTAATAGCAACAGACCTGGCTTCTGGCCCTGATTCCTTGCACAATACAACATGCCTAATTTTGTGTTAGCTATTTAGTATTTTCCTTTGTTTTCATGTAGTATTAAATAGCTTTTATCATTGGTTCTAAGCTTTGTTAAAATGGCAAAAATTTTACTGCATTTCTAAAAGGAAAGCACCTTCTTTAGTAGTCCCTTTTCACCTCAGCAGAACACTGAAGACCATGTCACTGGTAGAAAAATAATTGCTATGTATTCATACAGGTGCAAGAACATGTCTTCTGGAATCAGAAATTACTAATAGATCTTCCAGAGGTGAAGCAAAAATTTAGTTTCTGTATGTGATGATGCTTTGAGTCATTCTCTCAAAGTAGATGGCCTAAACCAGCTTGGGGTTTTTTGTGAAAATAAATATATAGTGTTGGAGGAACTGTAGTGAAAAATATCACGATCTTGCTGATTCAACTGCAACTCAAATAATAAGGCTACTTTGGGGATGTTTTCTAGTTAGAGAAAGCTGTTTAGATCTGAATAAAATATAGTGTCTAGAACCAAATGCACATTTCCTGGTCTCCTCGTGGCAGATTTCTTATTTACAAGTACTACACGTTACAAAACCACAAAGAAGTACTGTTTTCACCTTTGGGTTCAGTCCCAGCTGCTCAGAGGAGCTTCAGAAAAGTTCAAAATATATGTGAAGGAGTAAGATGAAAACAGGAGGTTTCTATCATACATAGCCTAGTCAGGTGAAGTAATAAGAAAAGAACGCAGGACTGTAAGTTCTTGTAATCACTCTCCATTGCGGATATCTGTAGTTGCTATCAAATATCATGGTCTCAGCAAATACCTGAGACGCTGGAACAGGCTTCCTAGAGAGGTGGTCGATGCCCCATGCCTGTCAGCGTTTGAGGCATTTGGACGATGCCCTTAATAACATGCTTTAACTTTTGATCAGCCCTGAAGTGGTCAGGCAGTTGGACTAGGTGATCGTTGTAAGTCCCTTCCAACTGAACTATTCTATTCTATTCTAGCTGTTAAAGCTAGCGAGTCTTTTCAGTTGCCTCCTGATCAAGCAAAACTGTTGCCTGTGGGTCCAACTTTCTGATACAACACTTGTATTCTTTCCACATGCCAGTAGCTGTATCAGAAGCTGGCCAGTTGACTCAAAATCCTTCTCAGTTCTTCAAGCTGGAAGTTGCCAACATTTGTGTAATCCACAGACGTTTAACATTCTTCATCCAAAGGGAGAAAGTCGTCCCAGCGTTTCAGATGGAAAAAGTCTTCCTAAACTCCCTGCAGGAAGCTGCATGGCCAATCTGTGGCCTCCTTCATCAGAGAGGAAGGAACTGGCATGAAAGAAGGAACTAGAAATTCTGATAAGATGGGAAATCTGCTGTTAGTCCCAGGAATATTACATTTTCTACATAGAAAATCTTTATTGCTATGTAGCGCTGTGACTTTTTTTTTTTTTCCCCCTAACACAGTGTGTTGCCAAAGCCTTCATGAGCTTAAGTTCCAAATGCACATAATGCAATTTAACGTGTAGTAGCTTTGAATTTCCTAAAGGTGTAGTGGAAGAGTTGCCATATCAGATTTTGAGAGCTCTTGCTCTAAACTGCTGAGAACTTTTCTTTGGATGTCCCAACATTCAGAAATGTGGTTAAAATACAACCTGGTAGTGATTCATGTGAAAGGTTGTTATAATCTTACAGAGGGAGCATGAAGAAAAAAGAGACTTCTAAAAATTCCAGCTTCCCCCCACCACACACTGTGTTTTCCCTTTTTGATTCCAATTCCTATGTCATATATGAAAAAAACCTCATCAGATCCAGAAAGCTTAAGCTGGAGGGGAAGCCATTAAATAATTCAGCCTGACTTTCCATTTTTTACAGGTTATGAAATATCACTTATTCATCCATGGATTGAGCTTAGTTATCTTTGACAAATGCATAATCTGTGCATGGATAAATAATATCTTTCAGAATCATAACTAGCTTTCATTTGAAGAAGTCATACAGGTGGTTTTGAAAATTTTACTCATCCTATAAGAGTTTAAATACTTGCAGTCCTGATGCACTTTGTTTTCTGGAAATGTACAGAAAAATAAAAGTGGACCGAAGGAGGTCGCTACAGTTGGATAATGGAAAGGTTACTTAGCTTATGGTTATGAACAGATGTTCACTTGGCCTTTTGTATGATGTCCCATAGTATTGCAACAGGTAATTCATTTTGTACGCTGACTGGACAAGTTAAAAACAGAACAAACCCCCCAGAACCCAACCTTGCAACCACAAACTTCAGTCTCTCTCTTTTTCTTCATTGCTGTAGTTGCAAATACTGCGGAGCATTATATGAAGTCTCAAGTCCTGTTAGTATGTTTGTACAACTGAAATGTTAGAGGGAGATTTGGGATGTGAGCCCAGATCCTGGAACTTTTTTATTACTGTGCTTAAGAAAGAAATATATTTGAGGTAGTGAATGTAGTGAGGATACTGTACTACAGGCCAAAGCTTAGTAGATTTTTGCCATGACATTTATGCAGTGCCATCTGAAGTGATATAAGACTGGAATACGTAATGTTCCTCTCTAAAACATGATCTTCAGCTCTCTGGCTGCGATCCAATATAGAGCTCTTGGCCTTGCAAGAAGTTACAGATTTGGTATTTTTCAAGACAGCTCCCTGACTCTTTACTGCAAGGAAGAACCCACCTTTGCTTAATACATGGGGGAAGTAGTATCTTCAGAATTGATGTTTAGAAACAGGAACATCAGGAAGGTTGTCCTTGGGGATTAAGGTGCCTCTTGCAGTGCTCAGCCATATGACTGCAGATCCCAGATGCTGATGGTGTTCAGTGACATCAGTAGAGGTAGTTCTTACACAGAATGCATCCTGAAGCTAAGCAAGGTGCTTGTAAATATTTATCATAAATTATTAGAGGAATTTGTGCGAGTATGTGTGGTCTGAATGGTGTTAAAGCTTGCAGACCTTATTTCACCGTAACTTCACTGATACCTGTATTTGTAATTTAGTGCTGTAACTTAACCTGTTGGTGAATCCATCTCCCTGGGGAAACCCCAAATATCTACATTCATCTCGCCCTTATCTTTTCCCTGTTCATGCACATGTACACAGATACTTGCTTATAAAACCTATGAAGGTATGTCTTTTTAAGTTGACCTCAGGGCTTTCTGCACCACTGTTAAACACATCCAGCCTGGGTCAGAGCTCACACTCTCCTCTTGGAATAGTCTGTTCAGGGAAGGACAGAGGGAAGTCGGTCTGTCAACAGCTTTGCACTGCTACTGTGGGAACTTGTATTACAGAGCAGTTTTATGCCAGTATTTATTCCAGCTTGGCTAGGTCTGCTGTTCACCTTCTTTGTACTCCATGAGAGATGCGAAACAGCTAAGGAACTGGGAAATCTAGGCCATGGTTAGCGAAAGGTACACTAAGTGGTAAAATCAGTTAGTAATAAAAAGCTGTTTTGTCATCATACCCATACAACGTGACCATGAATCAGCCTTGTGATAGTACTGCCCCACTTAAAAATAAACATGGAAAAAAAAAAATCTGAGCTCTGTTAGAAAAGGGAACTCTTCAGTGGACACAATTTTGAAGTGCTGGGGGCTAAGGTATTTAATAGCTAGCTTAAAAACTTACCTGACATGTACGCAGTGTACCCTGGTAGTGTTTGATCCTTTCCTTCAGATTAGCTATACGGTCAGCAAATTTCAGGCTTTCTGCTGTGCAGGAGTCCTTCCGTGACAAAGAAAGACTCAAAGGTAGCTGTGAGGCTTGGTTTTGGCCACCTTTCTGATGTAAGCAAGTCCCTTGCTGTTTTCAGGATTACAAGACGCTGGCATACACCCTTGCTGCAGGCTTTCTTCTTCGTCCATCTCTTAGGCTCTGCCCCCTTCTCCCACGATTCATCCCCGTGGTACAAAGCTAATTGCTTTCAAGGAAGGCTCTGTCTACCCTTGCAGCACGGGGTTTTGCAGCAGGGCTAGCATTAATGCACCTAAGACAGCTTAAACAGGAATCCTTCCTTCCTCTTGCCAAATCATGCACTTTCAAGCAAAACACATGGAATAATATCCCCCAAACTGTTATGTCTCTCTTCCATGGAACTCTAATGTTGTAGTTTTAGCTCTGAGATTTGCCTTTGTGATCTTCATGTTGCGTTAATTAATTGTGCTTGCTTATAGTAAAGCCACATGTCTGGTTAAGTGTAACCAAAGTGAGGGATTTCATTGGCAGTTTGATATACTGTGGTATTGTGTTTCAGTTAGAAATCTTGCTGTTGGCCGTATCCAAACATACTGGTTTACCAGTATGTTTGGATAAATTTAGAAGAATCCTTTTTGGAGCCAAGAATTGGCCTTGCACATTCTGAAAAGTGTGAAATTGATGCAGATACTTAATCATATGATGTGCTTTTTGACTTCCCATTTCAGATGCTAACATGTGTTTTCTTGTTACTATTTAAAGGTCAAATGGCTGGTGATCACACACGGCTGGAGTTCCACAACATAGAAACAGGAATAATAACAGAACGGCGCTACCTGTCTTCTGTGCCTTCTAATTTCATTGGGCATCTACAGAGTCTTACGTTTAATGGCATGGCATACATTGACTTATGTAAAAACGGAGACATCGATTATTGTGAGCTAAATGCAAGATTTGGGTTCAGGAACATCATAGCAGACCCTGTAACCTTTAAAACAAAAGCAAGTTATGTTGCATTGGCCACGCTACAAGCATATACATCTATGCACCTTTTTTTCCAGTTCAAAACAACCTCTCTGGATGGATTGATACTTTATAACAGTGGCGATGGAAATGATTTCATTGTGGTTGAATTAGTAAAAGGGTATGTATGGATTAGCATAATGACAAAACCAGTCTATTCAAAATGTATATACAGGAGAAATACAAGGGAAAGTTCAGGATACAAATCTTTACCTGACTGGACATATATGATTGATGAATGTTGCTTCATATTAAACTTCATATGCTTTATTGTGACTCTTTCTTTCAGATGAAGCTAGATGCCTGAAAAATATGAAAGTAAATAATAAGTATAACTTCTGTAGTGTTTACCACAAAGAAGTACTAGTTTGTAGCCTTCCTCTTGTTCTCTCTCTACGTATGTATGCATATATTGGTACATGTAGTGCTCGTTACTTTCCAGAAACTTGGAACTGCATCTCAGCTCATCTAAACGAATGGTGATTTCTCTGAATTAAGGTCGCTTCCCCATCTGGCATTCATTGCTCTCTTCTGGTTTTACCAGCATTACTGAGGAGTACAAGGAAATAGGAAATACTGGACATATTAATTAGTGCCCCCTTGCTATGTAAAGAAAAAGGAAACTTTTCCAATTTTTTCTCTTTTCCCAGGTATTTACACTACGTATTTGACTTGGGAAATGGTGCAAATCTCATCAAAGGAAGTTCTAATAAACCTCTGAATGACAACCAGTGGCATAATGTGATGATATCGAGGGATACCAACAATCTGCACACTGTAAAGATTGACACTAAAATCACAACACAGAGCACAGCAGGAGCCAGAAATTTAGATCTCAAAAGTAAGTACAGTAATTCCTGCATAACCTACAGTGAGGGTCATTACAGAATGATAACCTGAATAAATCAGGTATGTAAAGTACAGTATAATTTTGTAATACCATATGAAATGTTTTATTTGATAATAATTAATATGGTCACAAGAGATGACGACTTCTTTGTTAGCCTGACAATGCCAGTTTAGTAGTAGTTCTGCACACTTAGGTACAACTTCAAATGTGCGAAAATGCCACAGGAAAAAAAGTAGAAAATGGTAGGAACACAGAGTGGCCCATATATACCAGGACATAACTGGGGGACTAAAGAAGCTCTAAAACATCTATGAAAAAAGCTTGATTTTTACATGAACATAAGTTATATAAGTGGCACGCAGAACCACAGCCCAAGCTTTACAGTTTGACTACAAAGACTTTGCAGAACTGATGATCTCTATGTTAGAGAATTGGGGGACATTTTGACCTGTCGCTCACTGTTCAGTATTCCACATAAACCCTAGTTTTTATTGGGAAAATAAATGCAATGCAGTATTTTGATGTCATAAAATACCTTGTAAGTGAAGCAATCTTATGTGGCAGTCCTCCAATGAATCAGTTATAAATACTAGTTGCCAGATGTATTGAACCATAAATATACTCACCTAAATATGTAGTATCTTGTAATTTCAGTTGCAAGGTGGGATAAACTTTGTTTTGTAAGTCTAAACCTACATTTTATAGGTCCAGCTAGATTCTCAAGATCCATTTTCATAAACCAAACTGATATATATGTAGATTTTAAAATAAGTAATTGTAATCAGTTGTAAGGCTGGTCTTCTGAAAAGCTAATTTGCATCAGAGGAAAATATCTTTTTAAGAGGATGTGTAAGTATACTTTTAAAACACTGTCTACCTAATCACACATAAGAAAATATGTTCTGGTCATGTGAAAAAGTATTGTGTATTTTAACATTCTTTATAAAACTTCTTGTTAGGAAACCCAAAATTTTATAATAGTCAAAGAAAATTTAATATTTCAAAAGCCAGGATGTTCAAAGTAGATATTAATATTCCATCAAGAGCTTATTCCTTGCTCAATTTTCTTTTAACTACCTCTGAGTCACAGATAATGAGCTGACCTTAGTAATTATTCTGGATTTTGTGATATTTTACATGTTTGCTTCACTTGAAAGTGTTATTAGGATTGTAAGAAAGACTCTTGATATGCCATAATCTCCAATAAGAGATTCTTCATCAGAAATGCTTGGTTTATAAATTAAAGCTTTTGGGATGGTTCACACTCCATTCTCAAAATTGTTTTTAAAATTTCTGCCATGTTATTTCTCTTTTTTGCATTCTTGTAAGTATGGTCGATGTTTATTGACACAATGTAATATTTCAACGTTATTTTTGATGCTGCAGAGAAAGCATCCACCTTATTCTTTCACATTTTTTGCGGTAGTAAGTCCTATTATGCATAAGCGTATGCATGTATATGTATTTAATCTGGTTTTCTTTTTCCCAGTATATTAATTAGACACGAGTAGGAAAAACAATCCTGTTAAGAACTGACAACTAAGTTAACACAGTCATTTTATTCTACATCTTTTTCAAACTGAACGTGGTGTTTTGGTATGTTGCTTTATTTAGGAAAACAGTTTGAACAATGTGCTTAATAAAGGCACTAGAGGGCAGTGTTATTTCACTAAATGCACTGCTTAGTGCATTCACAGAGAAAGCTCGTCAGTCAGGATAACCTATAAAATCCAACATTCCTTTGTTTTCTTCACTTTGAAAATTCTACTTTTGTTTTACCCTTTTGAAGTAAAGCTGTATCCATAGCTGATGCATTTTCTAACCTTGAATTCCATTGGAAAAAACTGAAGAACATGACCAAACTTACTGAGATTTGAAGCGAGGAAGGTGAACGGTATTAGACGCTGATTTTCTCTAGTTCACCACCCAGGAAATGTGCCTAGTAAAAGAATAACAAGCCTGACATATTCAGTACAGTAATGTATAGTGTGCATCTTTCTCAAACTGGTGTAGCTTACACAGGTCCTCAACCTCTGTCTTCTTATAGTAGTATGTTCATTTTATTTTTTTAATGTATTTTATTACATTTTGCTCAGTCAGCTTCCCTTAAATATGATACAGCATATATCAGGAGAATTTATATTGGATTTGAGGGGAGTTCGAGCTGATACGTTTTAGCTAGCAGGCTAAAAAGGAGAAAAAAATGCCTTTCATTATTGTTTTTTCTTCCGTTGTATTCAGTTGAAGTGCTTTCCTGTAGCTCGTTCTTTTCTATTTTATGTCAGTCTTTCTTATGATGACACATCTCTGTAATGCTGTAAACACTCCATACACTTTACTGATACAGGCAGCTATGGTTAATTCATTGTTCTATATCATTTTAGCCCTAGCAACAAAGCAAATTCAAAATTATACTTCCTGCTAGTGATATTAATAATTCTGTTTAACCAGAGTTAGCATTAGGTGAAATATAAATGTGTACAGATAATACAGAATCTGCAGCCTTTCTGAGTAATTGTAGAGTTACCAGATTTCCGATGCTGAAATCCAAGTTAATCCTGGAAAGATAAATCACATATATGCAGGTTTTTGCAAATACACAGTGAATTTGGTATGGAGATATGACACAGATTGTGTTGTAGAGCATGCACAGCATGCTGGTTGTCTGGGAAAGCAGACAGTTGCCATAAAAGTATGGGAGAGAATTTCTACTATATGTTTCCTTTTGGGTGTAGGATTTGGCTATATAACACAGAAAGTTCATTATTACAGACATGGGTTCCCTGCATAACCTCTGGTACAATTTCAGTGGACTGGCATGGGTACCTGTGGAAACACTTATATTAAACTCTCCAGCTTAATTATTGCTGTAATTAGATGGGTAAATTATAAATTGGATACAAATAAATGAGTGAAAAAACTTCTGTGTTTGGATTCCAAGAACTGTGTTATTTTTCCTAGCAGAGAAAATTAGCAAAGTGTACTCAGGTGCAGTTCTAGCAGATAACCCGTGAAGATAAATGAGTCTTAACAGCAAAGGCAACGCAGCTCAAGCCTGCCAACATTCAGTTACACAGCAAATTTCCTTTCATGTCTTTCACGAGCAGATTCCCTGTCCTGCTTTCAGTATAGCTCAGATGGTTAGCACGGCTACAATTCAAGGCTTTCGCAGACCGAAAGAGTTGGGTGGAGGGGAAGTCTTGTTTGCTGTACTTAATGCTGTGCTCTTGTGGTCTGAGGGGTCTGAGTAGCCTCGAAGCGGCACAAAAATGCAAGCAAAAGTGGAATTCGACTTGTGGTCTCGTTCCTCAGCTGTTGCCAGAGAAAAGATATCTCCTTTGTTCAGACTGTACGTATTACAACATCTGTAATGTCTCTTCCCTCTCTACACTTCCTTCCTGTGGTGTGGGAAATTAGAGTTCTGTCAGACTTTTTTTTTTTTTTTTTTTTCCCTTTTAATAAATATTTGAAGACACATGATCTGCTTTCGAGGAGGAGGAACGTCCTCAAGCATGGCTTTGTATCCACTTACCTACTAGGGTTTGTTTAATCTTCCTTTTGCTTCTCTCCTACACATATAAGGCGCTATTTTAATCCCCAAAGTTTTCACCCACTTTCTTTAAACAGCAAACATACAAAAACCTACAAAAATCCGCTCAGAATTCTCTTAGAATTTCTGTCAGAAAATTAAAATATCTTAGCATTTTTAATTTAAATTGAAATGAAAAGTTGAAATATTGCACTCTTGCAAAACAAAAAGCTAAGGAATGCTGCTGTTATTTTAGATTTAACAATAAGTAGTTACAAATTTTTCTAGGAGTTGGTAGTTTCAGTACTTCAGTATCCCATCCTATTCCAAACTTTCTAGCTATGCTGTATCCTCCAGGATGAACTGCAGTCATCCCAATTTTGATATTGGGCTAACTATATTTTGTTTTTAAACGGAAATCACCATCACACAAAAAAAATCCTACCCAACTCAATATTTATAGTTTTATTTTTGTTGCCTGTGCATCATTTCATACATTTTTTTTTAAGACCTGCTTTTTTGAATTGACATCCATAATTTCAACTTGTCTCACTGTTATCCTCTTCCACACAGCTTTCCCAAATGTCAATTTTAGAGTCCATTGTAAGTCATGTGTTATTTCTGTGCTCTTATATCACTGCATTCTCAAAAAATGCTCTTCATATTAGAGCATACATCAGAATCAACTTCCTTGGATTTAAAAAAAACCTGTCTAGATCTCTTGTCTGGTTTACTTTTATTTCTGTAGCTCTTCACTGGCCTCTGCCTTCCTCTATTCCTTTGTGAGATACGGCTGCTGTTACTATATACGTTCGCTTCTCCATTTGCCGTTTTCTCCGATAATGCGAAAACAGGCTAGTCTGAAGCATCTGAAAGAAAAGTAATCATATTAATTTCTGGTACCACCTCAGTGGTTTTACAAATGCACTGAAATATACTGCTTCCATGTACATAAAGACTCTCTTGGCAATTAATTCATCCTTGTAAACTTTTAATGCAATTAACTAGATTATGCCAGGCTAGTAGATCCACTGATATTCATTGATGATTTGTAGTAGTCACTTAATCTATTGATATTTCATTTGCCTGTCAAAGTAGGTTTTTCATGCTATGCAAAACTGAGCTAAATTAGTCTTGATCATAAAGAAGATTTCTTGTTCCAGCAATGGTAATTGAAATTGTTTCAATTTCATATCATATTTGTCTCCATTGTCTTATATTGAGCCCATTATTATTGTTGGTGCGTTATATGTTCTTCTCTATATTACAAGGTCTATATTAATGCCACTGATCCTTCATATTTCTGTTACTAAGAATCAAAGCTTTAAGAAGCACAGAAAAGTATTTTATATAAAAACTCAAATTTGTACAAATGAATGAGTATTAATGCTTAAATTTCTCAAATAAACATGCATGAGCTAATTGTAATGACCTTGCCAGTGGGCTGTGAACTCTTCATGCAGAAATAATGTTCTGTTCCAAATGCAGAGTTCCAAATACTGTCAACAGAAAATAGATCTTCCTAATGTGACCTATTGGAGTAGACAATGGCAAATGCAGCTGTTGTCTTCCTGATAGTGCTGGGAAAGCAACCTCTGTCCAGAGGAAAAAATAAGGGACTTAAAACTGAGAGCTCTTCTTTGAGACTTCCCATGTAGCAAAAATATATGGGCAGATGAACAGTAAGTGATTGGACAACCTGGTCTAATGCACATTCCTTTATCCTCCTTTCTTTGCAACTTGTCGCATCCTGCTTCTGAAGAGCTATGCTGTCTACTAGGCTGTGAAAATAATTTTGGTAATGCTAAGCCTTCAGAAATTGTATCCAGATTTCCAAAGTTATGAGATGGGGAAAAATTAAAAATCTACTCCAGTACTTCTGGATTAAATAAAAATTAAAGAAAATACTCTAGTGCTTGTGCTGAGCTCTGTGAAGTCAATAACATTGCAGTAGTCTTTCAGATCACTCCATGGTGAGAGAAAGTTTTTGCTTTCTGCTGCTTCTCCCCTGCTCTTTTCAGTCCCTTACAGACATACAAGTGTATAGATTTGCCTACATTCCTACAGCTGTTTTGCATGCAGGTAATTACCATTGCTGATTATGGAATTTCTTTCAAGCCCTTCTGGAATACTAAATAAAAGTTATGCTAAGGATACTACAGGAAACATCTATGCTCTTAAAATTTACAAAAAAAACCCTGGATATTTAGTGTCAGTACATCCCACTGAATCCTAGCACTCCCCCAGCCAAGAAGCACATCCTGAACTTGTTTTCAAAATGTGCTGCCTTGCGTATAAGCACGGTACCCTCATGGATCTTGGTATTCTGAGCAGCCCTTTTTGCAAAAGAGCTGCTTTGTGTAATATCCTCAGAGTCCAAAGGTGGTTGTCTTGACTAAGAGGTTGGTAATATTATATAAAAAATTTCCCTCTGCAAACTTACATTCAAAACGAGAACGTTTAACCTCTCAGCTTTTTGGTGGCTTTATGGGGAGAATCTTGCCTAAAGTACTAGCTAAAGGAAGAGTTTTGTAGAGGATGATCTCTGCGGTGTAGGATGCCTCTTGGAAAGAGGAATTCCTCACTGTTTTGAAAACAAGCTCTGCTAAGAGCTTGTGTTGGCTATTAAAGCAGAGAGTGAGTAAACGATTTCAGAAGAATGTCAGGAGCAAGGGAAATCTGAGTATACTATGCCGTGAAAATGCCTGTTTCATTAGATTTTTGTCTATTCTTCAGGTGTAGACAATGTACAAAAGTGGTCAGAACAGGAAAGAAATGAAGGACATTTGATGTGCTTGAATGCCTCACCTCTCCACCACAACCATCCCCCTCATACAGAGTAATTGGCATAGCATCAATTCTGTGGGAGATAGATTACCACACACATTTATATGGCAATTAGATTTTATTATTGACCATTTAACATGCATCACCAACTTTCCTCACAGTCCATTGGACAAACAGACTGCTTTGGTTTTAAATCTGTTTAATCTTTTTCAATGCTAGTGCTTTCCATCTAGTCTTCAGCGGGGGGGAAAGAAGCAAAGAGAAATGAAGTGGCTGGGAATCTGAGAACTGTTATTGTCAAGAAAATGTGAAGTATTTTTGTGTAACTGTTTCTTGTTTGAGAATACATGTCATTTGAGAACAAGATTGTTGGGGGAATGGTGGATTTTAACCTGCAGATATCTAAGGGAATGTTCAGACTTGAGCACTTACCTTTTTAGTATCTACTTGTATCTATTGAAAACTTACCTACTAAGGACATGGTCATGTCGTTGCTGTTTCCCCCCCACACCCCCCCAGCAGACTTTCTGTCATGCAGCTTTACTTGCTTGTGAAACATAGGCATATTTGCATAACCATTAATCAGATCTGAACAGAGCAAAAAAACTGTGACAGGAATGAAAACCGAGCACCAAGAGGCGAATGCAGAAGTGGAGAGCACGTCCAGCAGAGCTGAGATGTAAAACAGCGGGCAGCGTAGCAATAGCATGAGAAGTTTCTAGACAGAAGCACATTTGTACCAAGCGCGCAAAGTCTTCAACGCAGTTATGAGAGTAGCAAGGTTATGAGTAGTGTGATGGAATCGGGAGACTTGGAGAAAGGTAGAGCAGCAGGTATATATCCAGTGTGGACTGCCGTAGAAATTAGTGGCAAGAGAAATCTGTAAGGTGCTCTTTTCTGGTGCACCCATCAACTGTAATTTCTCTCCGGTACCTCTTAATCCTCACTGCCTTTTTTTCTGTCAATGTGGATTAGGGTTCAATGCTACAATGAAATTGTAAGAAGAACAGTGTCAGTCAAAGGAGGAGATATCTTCAAAGCTGAATTCTCTTGACAAATAACTATGATGTGTCCTATATGCCAATAAGGATGACTGAAGAAAACCCACAGTGCCAGCATTTCAGTGCTGGTGAATTTTTTTTTTTTTAATACCTTTAATAGGGTATTCAGGGAAGGTACTGAAAGCAGTGTAAAATTGGGCTGACAAGATCAGTTTCTATATTCCTTCCCAAAAGAGTGACATGCTAACCCATAAATTCCCTTTTTTGCTTGTAATTGTTTTGCCTTGCTTGGTTATCAGTACAGGGAATGTGGAAGACGGAAGGCACCACCTGTCACATAGTACAACTGCCTCTTGCCCAAAGTATTTGAAAGGACAGATAACTCATCAGAGCCTGGACAAGTAAACTAGCCGCCCTTTCCCTTCTTATGTGAGAGAGAGTCTAAAAGTGATGGAATTCATCACTCCAGCAGGAAAAATATTTGAAAAGCCTACTTTTCTTAAAAAAAAATAACCTCAACAACAAAACCCCAAACACATCAAAACCAAAAGACTTCAACCACAAATCAATGCTGAAGCTACAGAATGGACTCTTTGAAGTGAATAACTGGGATAAGTGGGCATAAAACACTAAGTTTACACGTTCATGTCTTCCCTCAAGTGCCCTTGCAGGTGGTAGACAAAATTCAGTCATGCTTTGCTCTAGCACCAAACAGGCCTGTGAATGCGCAGCAAGCGCGTATTCTCTACCGCAAAGGGAGATTTGAAAAGCCATATGCTGGAGCGTATGTGCTGCAGAAACTGTGTGGATGCATCATTTAAGTCTTTGTCAACTGTCCTTCAATTTATTATTGGGTTATGATCACAGCAGGCTTCTTGATTTATTCAAAAAAGAACTATTATATTTCATTAACATTTTTAAAGGTTCAAATAATTTTTTTTATATGGAACAAAAAATAAACATTTGGTCATGAAAAATGAAAGTGGGGAGACACTCTAGAATCACCACTCATCTGCTATTGAGGCCCAATTCCTTTTCTAAAGTGTGTGTTGAAACCCCACATCTGAAAGAAGTGTCACCACTCTGCCTGTTGCACAAAGTAAATGGTAGGTATGTTGGAGAGGGGAGAAGGTCAGTAAGGACAAGTAGGGTCCTATATTTCATTGAATGTCAAAGGCATCTAGATGCCTACCTGACATTTTCATTTGAGACAATATCCCTTGATTCAAGATCAGGAGGTTGTCTATTGTGTTTAAGTCAGTGCGTATTCACTCTGTGTGAGAGTAATTTAATTTCACATTTCAGTTGCCTCAAAAATACCATAGGTGGGGATTGTGTGGGTCTTCTTATGTTGAGTTCTACCTGGTACTTCATTGTGCAACTATTGAGATACTACAAAGCAATTTCTGTTGATCTTGTAACAGTCCATTTTATGAAGGACTTGAAGAAAGTGCGCGCTTTTTTTCTTTCGAGATTAGACTTTCCCTAAGGTGTTTCTCAGTCTTTGCACTATTCATTCCTCTTCGCCTGCCTGAGGGAAGAAGCTGTTATATGCTTGATCATTTGAAATAGCATATTTGGAGAAAAGTGTGCCTGACACTTCAGCTTCATCATAGCCAGATGTTCCTTTGTATTTTCATACGTCACATAAAGGAATTGCGGAGATGCCTGTTGTGCTTTCAGAACCCACCATGTTATGCCAGGGCTCTCCATCTCTTTTTCAGGGACTAATACCACTCTAGTACACTGCAGAAGCACTCTTGTTCCTAGCTGTAGTAGTGATTTAGTACAATGTGATGTTAGAAACACGACAGAGAAACTTCTTCTAAAATGAAAGAGAAATTAAGAGAATAGCTGAAAGTACAGTAGAAACCAGCAGCACAACAAGACACGAAGGGAAAGAATGTCTGCTTTTGGAGAGAGTGATGGATTTGAAGACGCCTTTGTGCAGCCGTATAAAAATATTCCAGGGATATTGTCTTTATGGGTTATGAAAAAGCCAAGCCATGATTCCTTCTACTGTTTTATTTCCTCTTTTTGTTGTTGTTGTTTTCATTCATACTTCGAACCATATTTGAATGAATGGTGTTCATTTCTTGTCAAGAATGGTGCTCAGGAAATGAACACCAGATATGTACAACAAAACATACAGATTTTGGAGAGTAAAGAAGCCTAACTATATCCTGGTTAAACTACTTGTTCCCTGAGCAGTATTTACATGTTGCTGTTACCATTATAAACACATGGATAATAATTTCCTCTCTACTAGTGCCTGAAAACAATCGTAGTCATTAAATTAAGTGAATAGTTTTTTTCCACCAGCACATATCACATAAGAATTCTTGGGTGTGGACATGAATTAGGAAAGGAAGAAAGTCTATGAGATGACCTCCCAACCATGTTAGTAGTGCCAAATAATAAGATACTTCTGCTACTTATTCAGAAAAGAAATAGATAGAACATCATCTTCAATTTTTATTTTACATTTCTTTGGTTTAGCATTTGCAAAGTTCTTATTTTGAAGAAATATAGAGACTTGGGATAAGAAAAGGATGAGTTATTACAGAAGGATTTGGCAGTATTTGTTTCACCAACAGTTGTGTGTGACTCACTGTTGTGTGCATTTTTTCATAAGTGTGATTCCAGTAATTAATACATTGAGAACTTGGGTTCATTTATTAGCTAGCAGTTTGTTTGTGTGTTAAATTCACTTGTTCCTCAAAGCACAAATCAGCTGTAAGTCAGAGAAGAGATACACAGGTGTAAATAGGAAAGCTCCTGTTGGAATAAATGAAGATCTGCATTACCTGTAAAAGACATAAATCAAACCCACTAAACTCAACTCTTTGTCAGTGCTTAGGATATAACTGACCAGTACTATTATTGCCATGATTTATAGGCATAGCTCTGAAAGTGCTGCCTCCCAGTTGATTCCTCTGGCCTACAGTGAACATGCCAGTGAGAAACACTGTAGCATACTTATTTTTTTTGGCCTCAGAAAAATGAAGAGAGGAAAAAATCCTCCCTCTCTAAATAAAAGGGGATAACTCTGTGTACTGACTCCTAATATAAGTAAGAAGAGAGTTGTGAGATTAAGTACTGTGTGCTCTCAAATAAAGTGCTTTATTTGAAGCTTCTCCAGAGATTGGATCAAAATCTTGGAGCACTCTATTCCCTTACCCATTTCTTTATTACCTGCTACTTTGTTTATGCCGGTTGATATATTTTATATAATTTGGTTATTTTCCTCTGTAAATTAAGTAGTCAGGATGGTTATGGAAAAAAACCCAGAGACTTTTTCAGGAACACATTTAAAAATTAAACTTCAGAAGAAAGTACATGCATGACAGGTAATAGCTAAACTTTAGTTCCAGAAACTATGCTTAGCACTGTAATACAAGTATATCCCTTTCTATATGTACTTAAAAAATGCTCATCTGTTGAAAGGAAGAAATAGAAGAATTGCATTTTCCATAGCGCACAACTCCTGAAATGGTCACGCATTTTCAGCGGCAGCAGTGTTGTGATAACATTGCATTTAGGCTGCAGCTAGTTTAGATAGTGTCATGATCTCATAGTATTGATCTGATGAACTGTGATACCTCAGTTAATGAAATACCTTACCTGTAATTCATAAGGGTAAGTAGGCAGATACACAACAAGGGATTAATCCTGGTTTAGAGCGTGTAGCATTTCCGGTAGTAAAGCTGTACTTACATAAGAAGCGAAAAACAGGAGCAAACCTGAGAATTTGTATCATACTATGTTGATTTCTCTGATCTCTTTTAGTGGGAACAGGGACAAGCTTTATCTTTTCTGAACCTCTGCTAATGCACTTTCAATATACAAATATTTTCATTAATGATGTCTTCTGCAATTCTGTCTCGTCTGAATTTCTCATGGATTGAGTTTTGTAGGAAACTACTTTTTCACTGAGATGAATGTAAGAATGAAGCATGTGATTAACTGAAATAGAAGTAGCTATGTAAAACATTTGTAATGGCAGATATAAAAAAAACAACCAAGTGAAAAAAATTAAATAACTTTTTTTTTTTAATTCAAAATCTGAGTATTAATTCCAGAGCCTATCCATTAATAAAATTTTGTCTCTGAGAGAAAGTGTGGGTTTATGCCATCAGCAGCAAACTCAAATCATATTTGATATTAAATCTGGGAAAGGTTTAGCCCATAGTCATAAAAAATACTTGTATATACTTTATAAAAGGTGAAGTCTCATAGTCAGTATGGCTGCTCAATACGTACGATATGTATTAGTGTAATGTGTTAGCTAGCGCAAAGCAGAACTCACGTTATTTTGAACATCAACAAGGTTAAAATACTACCCAGAACATGTCTTTGTTTGTGCAAACTGTATCTTCAATAGCATATAATAATCAGTTCTAATTATCAATAGTCTTAAGGGACTCTAAGTAGAGTTGTAGTTTATGTAGACTCAACTTAATATATCGTACTTCTGTGCACGTGATACCTAGTTGAAAATATTCCAGAGTTTGTTTTCAGGAGCAAATATTCTGAGTTTAGGTTCATATGCTGGCACACTGACCTGGACTTCTACCAGCCATTGATCATAACTGATCATTGCTATATGACTGTATATAGTAATCTCAATATGTTTGAGGGATGGATCTTAGGAATTAGCAGGGGATCAATCTGAAAGTTTGCTGGTTAAAGGTTTAACTAATCACAGAATAAAAATGGTTATTTGGACAGTATACATGTTGGGAGGTTTAAAAAGAGGTTGCACGTGTCATGCACAATAGACTAAGTTTAACCTTTTTAGCACAGGAGTTATTTTCTGGGTATTGTTCTCTGGAGGTTTCCCTCTTTTAAGTCAATTGGAATCAATTGAGATGAATTATCTCTCATTCTGATCTGACAATGACTGAAAGCATAGAACTTCACTTTTGAAGGGTTTCACTTTCTAGATGTTCCACCTGAGAAAAAGATGAAGAACCTTTATCATGAGGCAAGAGTTTTTACTTTGTTTCTAGTTCAGCTGATTGAAAAATACAGAAGTTTTTCTGCTGTGAATGAATTACAGCCCATTTGTGGGAACATATGGATCACCATATTTTATTCTGTTATGTCTAATATCATGCTTCTGAGATTTATACTGTACCTCAAAGCTCTAGAGGAAAGCAATACCTTACTTTTCAAATTATTTACGGAAAATGGAAAAAGCTTGAGGTTTCTTAGTATACGATGGTATAAAGGTTGCTAAGACTTTTGGTTCCATGGCTTATAAGATTAATAATATGCATGGTCCTAAGCTTTTTATCTCTATTTCACTAATTCAAATACAGTTGAGTTTTAGGGCTGGTATGTAGTGACTCAAAATTTTTCACAGTCTGATAGACATTTGTTTGTTTCAGGCTATTTCCTTGCAGGCAAACTGTAAACCATTACAAACAGCACTAAATTGTGCTCCCTTGTGAACAGGCGAGTATGCCAGGAGAACCAGGAAAAGGTGTGACTGAGGCTTATACCGATAAGAGGGAGATTAAAATTAGCCACATGGGGTAGCGGTGATAGCTAGTACATTCTGAGTTCTGTCGCTGTTAAATCTGCCTACAAAGCTCGGTAAACACTTGGGAAATGAGCAATTTTGCATTTGAGGTGATGCAGAAACTCTTTGGTACATCCTGTGGCCTAGGCTCCAAAATCACCCAGGCCGGGGGACAAACTGGAAAACACAACGTAGATTACAACGTACATTCAGATAGTCTGTTGAAAACGTATGCTAGCACAAAACACGTCATCAGTGAGGATTTAATGCGTAGGTAGAGTAAGAATTTTGTTACTGGGTGATGCTTGAGAGTCGGATGCTCCCGTAAGCGCCCTCCTTCAAACACGTTCAATGCTTCTGAGAAGCTCAGACGGTTGGTCCTCTTGCCGTGTGCCCAAAGGGGCTTGCCTGTAGGCATGCTCAGAGCACTCACACCTAGCTTGCAAAGACGGCTGCTTTTTCTGAGTTAGAGGATAACAGAGCAGGACAATAAACTCATGCAAGATGTAGGAAACCACAGTTTTATTCCTTTCTGTCTATGACTGAAGGAATCAAGCGCATCTCGCCTGCCAGGAGAAGGACTGAAGGCTTTTAGCTAGGGCTGTGGTCGCGCTGAGCATGCTTCCCCTCTCTGGACAAGCAAAGCTCAGATTCTTTTCTGCAGCATGTCTTCAGCTGCAGGTATGGAAAGTACCTAGTTAAACCTATAGTCTGACACTTAAGGCACACTTTAGGGAGGTAGGTTGTGTTGGTTTGAAAGATCACTGTTCTGCCTGCCAGAGACACCTAACACGTGAAAGAAAGGCACAGCCTGAATTTTTTAAAACAAAAAAGCGTCTCCCCCTCGCTGTTTAAGAGAAAAGTTATAGTTATGTCCTTTCAAAGTAAGTCTCAGAGCTATGAATTACTCAAAGGAAGAAAAGCACTAGCTTTCAGTCCCGAGTAAGTTGCCTGAGGTTCGTCAAAGAGAGCTGTTTATAATAGGTGTCTGTCGTCAGAATTATTTTTGGCAATAAAATTGTGTTTGCTCAGTGTGCAGATTGCCATTTTTAAGGCATCTATTTCCCCTTGTTCCCACATGACTGACACAGAGTATGAATCTTGGTGGGAAGAATCAGTTATTTCACTGCTTAACAATGGTATCCCTAAGTTTCTCCTTAGATGTGTCCCTAAACCCTTTATTTCTTGGAGTGCTTTTAAATGGATTGTTTTGGATGTGTGGACTTCAAGTGGATCTTGGTGGTCCGCTTATTGCCATAAATGTCAGTGTGCTGGATCCATAATCGAGACGATCTGTGGTCAGGTTCCCTGAGTGTGCTAACAACGTGCGTCAGTGCTAGATGTGTTTCTAGATGGAGATTCTGTGACTGAATCCTCATCTGTGAAATTTCTCCTGTATATATAAGCTGGCACATAAATAACATGTCCAGTTACTTCTAAGTAATTAGTCATACAGATGTGAAGTCTATATATGCGTTTGAAAAAATATAGTCCTGCGATGTCTTTTCACATCCTCTATGCTGTCAGCGCTTTTGTCTACATTTATTTTCAGGAATGTTTTTCTGATACACCTGTCATTCAGCACAAAAAGGCGAGACGATCAAACAGGTCAAAGATTCTACAGTTTTATTCTACAGGGTTTTTTTCTGTATCTAATATTTATTTCTCCTTAACAGGTGATTTGTATATTGGAGGAGTGGCCAAAGAAATGTATAAGTCCTTGCCAAAACTGGTGCATGCAAAAGAGGGATTCCAAGGCTGCCTTGCATCAGTTGACTTGAATGGACGGCTCCCTGATCTTATCTCAGATGCTCTCTTCTGCAATGGGCAAATAGAAAGAGGATGTGAAGGTATTAAATATGCTGATTTTTTTATAGCATAGTGAAAGTATTGTGCAAATCCTGCAGAGTTTTGTTGATACGTACACTCCATATGTGGAGAGACTATATTTTACCTGCTTCTAATTGATCTTGTTTGACCCTTTCTTATATAAAGGCTGCATTTTTTTTTTTAGTATTATGCAGACAAGTGTGTGCCTGCCCTACAGCACAGAGATTGATCTGAGAACATGAGTTAACTTCTTAAATGTTTAATATAGGTTCCATCCTTCTCCAGTGGCAAGATATTTTGCATGTTTTTCATTTACTTCTGATGTATTTTAATTAATGATAGAAACAATAACAATTAGCTTCAATGAAGTCCTTTATATCTTTACATCTTCACTTAGGCATTAGCTAATGCTGAGACATTAGCTAATTAATTCCATTTTTAAAGCAAACATTGAGTTGATTAATTCAAGGCTAATTTATGAAACTGTTTAAGATCAATCTTCCATCTTCTCTATTTTTCTCACCCCTGAGATTTGTATTGTCATGAGCCTTCCTATCTGAAATCAGTAACAGCCAAATATGTTTTATCTCACATTTTTTATGTCTTTATTGACTCATCTGGAATATCACGGAATTTAAGCGAGGACAGAATTAGAAGAGGTGTATTTCTAATTCAGGGGTGTCAATCTCGAGCTATTTTTCCAGCTGTCATTTAATCCCACGTTATTTTTACTATGATTTATGGAATAACTTAAATCGATTCTCTGTCCCTGCATATATATATTATTCACATAATTCTGAATTTTGTGTCTATGTTCAATTTTATGTGTTCTTCCCTCTCTCAAGTGCCATTCTTCTCTGGACAGAAAAATGTGTAAATGACACTGTAGAATTTCAAGTTGGAAACTTGATGATTTTGATATCAAGTTTGTTAAGTTTGCAAATAGACACTGTAAAAAATCCAAGCAGAGCGGGGGGGTTTCCGCAAGCTTCATGAGATAAAGCTTTCTGGTGGATAAATTTTGTCTCCTATTTTGCCTACAGTATGTTTGTACAGGTGGAAATTTTTTGTTCTTTACCCGCTACCTTTAGTTAACAGTATAAATTCTATTGATAGCACGTAGAAATATGTAAAACTCACAACTTAATTTTCTGTAGCTTTAGTGTCTATTTATTTCTATCAGGAATGGAAAACTATGTATAAATTAGTTTGTCACTGAGTTTGGAAAATTAGATTCTGCTTTCTCAATGACGTTAGCAAGTTCCACGCCTGCACCATCCCTTCAGAGAGTCAAAGTATGCCTTAATTCCATTATGCATTTCATAGCTTCTTTTGAAATTATGTAATTTCCTAAATGAATTTTATGTACTTCAAAGAAATATTGCTACAGGCCTAGAGTGCAAGTTCACCTTTTAAACCAGTGGCACAACTCAGCTATCAGTGAATTTAATAAAGCTACCAACAATTTAATAAAGGCCATACAAATACTGTCCTTTTTGGTGGAGAGTCAGCTTTTTCCGACACCAAAAGCATCTGACACAAGCAAAATGGTCAAACCAGATGTGCTGCCTGGCTCCCAGAGAACTGCCTCATCAAAAGTCTTTTGCCCACAAAAGGAAATCTTTAACAGCGGGGAATGAAATATTCCCTTCTGACTTTTCTGCTTAACCCTTGCAAATTAACTCTTCCATCTCACTTGTCAGTCTCTTGTCTGCAGATCATGGATCAGATGTACAAAAAAAAACATTCTCACACCTAAAATATGATTTAAGTCACTTGCAAATTTAGTTGCCTCCTAGCAGTCTCGTGTATGCCTCAAGCTGCCCATAGCTCTGCTGCTGTGTGGCAGACGGGACTGTCTCCATCCTCGCGGAACTGAGCGGTTTCGCATCTATCTCATGCTGCAAGAGGATGCGTAAGCTCTGTAAGTGCCCCGAGGTGTCGAGTCCGAAGAGCTCGGGACACAGCAGCAGAAGTAATTTCAAAACAATAAGTATTAGTCGCTGCCACTCTCGATCCAAAAGACAGCTGGCTGTACCGGTGGATATATGCCCTTTGTTAAGTCATCAGCCTGCTGCAAAATCTTTCCTGAGAAGTGAGGCACGTGGATTTGATGTTCTTCAGACTCTTACGGGATTGAATTCCCCACCTTTCTGGTATTAAAAAAAAAAACCAAACAAACAAAAAAAAAAAAAAACAAAACCCAAACCACACAAACAAAAAACCAAACTGGGGTGAAAGCTCTTTTTCTCTCTTCTGTCAAACTGTGAAGCCATGATGTACTACCAGTTAATTTTGTGTTAGGATTTTGTTCTTTAAGTAGTGATATTTCTCAATAACTTTACTGTCATAAGTGCATGTTAAAAGTTCGTTCTTTGAAACTTTTTTTGCAAACCCACACAGGGGATTGGTGTGGCAAGTTGTAAGACTTGTATTTCAAAGTTTCAGCCACAGGCAGATAGGTATCTCTGTTCTCTGTCATTGAACACTGAATATAATTTACACTTGGCTGAATCTACCTTGTTGACAAATTTTCAATGGCTAGAACAGAAACTAACAGCTAGAAACATAAATATGCTAACTAGCTCTTCAAATTGTTAACAGCAAACCCCAGAGCCAGGTTGTAAGTGTCCACCCGTTTTTTCTCTAGTCAAATCCATTGTACTTTCTTAACACACTTTGAATAAAGCAGAATTATAGAAATTACAGAATGATAAAAATATAGCTTTAATATATTTAGGAGGAAAATGCACTTTGTGCATGCACGTGCATAAATATTATGATTTGCGTATTAAGTGTACTATATGAAAAGTTTCAAAGTATTACCATACGTGAAGATTCTTGGTGGTGAAATATGGAATTTGTTTTTGCAATATGCAGTAAAACATTGTACGTGCTATTTAATAATGCTTTTTGTGTGATATATAACATGTAAGCCCTCAATTAAAAAGTCTGCAGTGAAGACTGAATAAATTAGAATATTTAAATTGAATGTGAATCAAAACGTGAGTGCTTGAGAAGAGCGTATTACAGTATTTTTATTAAATAGCTTAGTTCTGTAATATATATATAGGAAAATATGAACCTGTTATGGTAGATATTATAGTATTTACTGACATTAAACAGTCCTCCTCTGCTCTTTAAAAAAAAAAAAGCCTACTTTTAATAAAAGAAATTCTTACATGTAAGCTAGTCTTGATGGCGATTTTTGAATAATGACTACTATAGATAAGCCAAAAGTGCTAAGAATCAATTTCATAAAAAGTAAAATACCGTGCTTTTTAACTGGATCATATCTGTATTTTTTCCAAATATGTGTGTTTTAACATGCACTTTTTAATGTGCCTACAGGGTCCTGCAGTTTATGTACTTTTAAGTCCTTGTGACTTTTGCTCTACTTTTGCAAAGATGAGGAAATTTAACATTGCATAACTAAAGTGTAAATAAATGCATGAATATATAACATTTAAACACCTACAGATATTTTCACTTCATCTTTGTAAAGTTTCTGAGTAGCAGAATCTGGTGAGAAAAAAATGTGTCTTGTCTTGTCAGCTACGGGATTCTGTCATTATAATCCCCAGCTCAAGAGAGGGTGATGTAATGCCCAAATGTTTAAACTTCTGGGCTCAAAACTCCAAAGAAAAGGAAATCACTGTCCTATGTCTGCCTACTGCAGTGAATCAGTTATAGGTATTATTAGTAGTATTATTATTATTTGAACAGGAGAAAACAGGACAGTTAATAGTTTTGCCCAAACAGGGAAGCACGTACACTGCCCTCATTCTCAATCGCCCTGGTTCAGAGGTGTGCTCAAGCAGGGCCTCATTTAAAGCAAGAGGCCATTGAACTGTCTTAAATCATATTGATATGGATTTTTCTAAAATACCGGTAACTCAAAAGAAAATCCCACACTGAGATGTCTGAAGGAGTCAGAATGTGAAAGAAGGGTTAAGCGGATTTCTCTCTACAGGGTGATTTAGGCTATTTATATAATCTTTGGACCAGTTTTACCCTGTCATTGATGGCTAGCACTGGGAGTTTCAAATGGATATTGATGTGTCTTCTCCAAAACAATTTAGGACCATTTTATAATCCCAGAACCAAATTTTTCCTTGTAGTGTCAGGAGTCAGTGTGAAATGTGTGTGAGAGCTCATAGTAATCTGTAGTTCACGGTCTGTATTTCGGTCTTCATTCACCAGTCATGAAGAAAGGGCTAGAAAAAAGAAAGACCACAGAGGATGACGGTGCTAATTATTTTTGAATTCAGTGTATCTGAACATGACAAATGGCTAGTCAGGGTTCAGCCATGCATTTACTCTGCTAATGCATTCATATCTATCCAAGGAAGAAAAAACCCCAACTTTTAATTTTCCTTCATTACATGTCATCAGCTCAATTAACCATTATATTTGTAGTAAAATACTGGCAAATTACTGCTTTCTTATTTTGGCTTGCCTGAAGATTTATGGCTATTAGCATTAATTTGTTTGCATTATATGGCATTTCTTTCTCTCTTTAACAGCAGCATGCACTTTACTCTGAATGTTTTTTTTCTGTGTTTGCTGCCATTTCAATATTGCTTACTAACATTTAATATATTTTGCTTTTTTATTTTGCTGACAAAGTTGCATTGATGAAAGCTGATTTGCAAGGTAGATAGCCCTATGTGTATTAAACAAGACTGAAACCCCCAATGCACAGTTGGATTTCTGCAATAAACGCTCTGTACATTTCAGAACTAAAGTGTGTTATTTTGTTTCAGATTTTGTCTTTCACACCTCTAAAACAATGGGCTACATGAAACTTCATTTTCCAGCATAGCTTGCATAAAGGCTTTCAGTCTTGAATATGTTTG
This sequence comes from Aquila chrysaetos chrysaetos, assembly GCF_900496995.4. NCBI lineage: Eukaryota > Metazoa > Chordata > Aves > Accipitriformes > Accipitridae > Aquila > Aquila chrysaetos. The sequence goes on from NC_044016.1 coordinate 2,906,171, forward strand.
TATAGTGATTGCTTTAGTGCTTTGATCATTCCTTTTCAAATTTCTTTATATTTCAGTAGTCTAGTTATGAATCTCTAGCAACAGAGTAGCTTTGTTTTCGTGCGTATGTCACATTTTGGCATGCCAGTTCATTAGTCTGATTTTCTGCATTTCCCCATGAAAAAGGAACCTGCATGGGATCCCCGAAGCATGTGAATCAGTACTTGCCAACATTCCTGCCAAAGAATCCCAAACTCCTCTTAATTTCAGACCTAAATCATTTAAAATAATTTGTGGGATTAAAAGCATTGTATAGTGTAGTCTCATTTTATTATTTCTTTTTTATTTTGTTTTGAATTTTATTTTCCAGTCTTCACTTTCATCTCCCAGAGCTTTGCTTTCTGTGGCATCTGGCTTTGCTGTTTGAAATGTATTTACAGGAAAAAATAATAAAGTTTTTAGAAAACATTTAGCCAGTTAATGGTCTGACACGAGATTAACAAATAACTTGCGACAAAGTTAACGTTCCTACTGTACCTGGAATAACTCTGCTTCAGTTTGTTCGTTCTTGTGTGCTTGACACATCAATCTTTAAAACTAAAGCAAAAGCACCCTTTTAATATTACATGCTGCTTCAAAATCAGCAAGTTTATGTGCATTTGACTTGGTAACTCTTTGCTCATTTGATTTGAGATGTTGGCAGCTAGTTAATGTGATCCAGCGAGAAATACCTTTCTTTGGAAGACAAAGTGCAAGTCCTTTTTTGTATGTTCTCATCAGGCCCCAGCACAACGTGCCAAGAGGATTCATGTGCAAACCAGGGAGTGTGCTTACAGCAGTGGGATGGATTCAGTTGCGACTGTAGTATGACCTCCTTTAGTGGACCATTATGCAATGACCGTAAGTACGCTAAAAAATGCTGATCTGAATGCTTGAGAGCTTGAAGGCAATATCTGAAGCAAGTGTCTGAAGCTTTATGTTATTTTCATATTAGATATTTAAATGAACTGGCAAACCCTGTGAAAATCTGTAAGGCTTGTGGGAAGAACATAGCTAAAATATACAGTATAAATTTTGGACAATGTGCAGTTTCAAACGCGGACGGAATTTGGCTTTATTACACTTGATTGCATGTCTAATATACTGATGGTTACCTGTTTGAAATAATCCCTTTCCTGCATAAATGTTACAAATGGGGTTTTTTCCCGACTGAAAAAACCTTTTACATTTTATTATCTTAAGCTATATTGTAATTTTGTAGCATTATATCATGAGGTCTATAATTACTGTGAAACAGTTGACAAGGCTCATTATCTCCCTTTGTAGATTTCTTTAGGTGACACACTAAGCATGCCAATAATAAAAGCATGCTGAGTATTTTAGTTCTTTTAAATTTCATCTGAATAAAACTACATAACATACACCAACCATCTGGTCTTTCAGGAAAAGCTTAAATGTGTCAAAAATAAGGGGCCTGATTCACCAGTGTCATAATCTAGTTTTATTCCAATCTAGCCTTATTGATCTAAATAGAATTATGCAGAAGTGAAAGTAGAATAGTAATGCAAGAGCCATAATGATCCACGGTAACTGATTAAAGCGAGTTACTGAGTTTTCTTTTTAACTCATCGCATTTGAAATATCCAAATGTTGCGCATTTTTATATCCATATGAAGAGGGAATTTCTGTAAGGCTAAGCATTTTCATTTCTATTTGTATACATTTATCTGAATGAATGACTGATGGTAGAAAGTGTTGATATAACCGTCAAGCATTTTGGATTTTTATGTCTTGTTCTGGTTCCCACTCTACAGCAAGGTGTACCTTCTTGGACAAACCCTGAAATAACAGAATAATTATAATCTGAAAAGCTTTTGGCTCAAATTGTATCTAGCACAAGGCTAGAAAATGAATTATATGTAAAAGCTACATTAATTATTCTTGTGAAAGTTCCACTTTTCTACTCTTGACCATATTTGAAAACTATGAAAGGGACTCATCTCAGTCTGTTTCTCTGCAGTTGCTCTCATGGTAGAAATGAAACGTGGTATCAAAAAACTTTTGATAATTTGAGCAAAGGTTTGGGTTTACTTTATGTATATGAGTTTGCCCTTCCCAGCAATGTGAGTGATTAGTCATACTGCTAAACATTTATTTTTAAAGATTTCAGTCCCCCTATCTGCTACAGGAGAAAATTATTTGTTTCTATTTTACTTTTAAGTTGTTATTTCTGTTCTTCTGTGATATTTGAGTTCTTCAAAAAGTAACTGAAACTATGAATAAGAAGTTATATATTCCACATCTAACAAAGGAAAAACTCTGTTTATAAATTTGTCTTATAGTAACTGATGTCTGAACCTGGAATATTCTGTGAATTATTTCTTCAAGTGACAGCTCTTGCATAAATTTGGTGAACTGATGAACTTATGTAAAAAAGATACTTACCTGTGAAGGGTCGTTTGTATGGTAACATTATGGACTACATTGCACACAATCAGATAATTCTCAATATATTATTTCTGATGATGGTAAAGGAGTACCTTTAGTATGTGGCTGCCAAATCCACTTTTTTTTTTTCCAGACAATTTTTTTTTAATGTTCTTCTATCACAAACATGAAATATAAATTTATCCTAGATACGGATGTTTTGTAATAGAATACAGAGTCTGGTGTATATATAGTATGTTTGGTTTCTGCTTTATCTTGGCTCCTCAGATTAGTTCAGATACCAAAAATCTGCAAAGCAAATCTAACAAGAGAGATTTTTCATAATGGTATGTGTGAGGGAAAGGAGGAGAAATGATGTTGTAATCTCAATGTCATCTAGATGCTCCTAGACTGTTCTCTGCTGTGTTTGGGAAGAGCATAATGGGAAGAGGAACGATGAAATGTTACTATAGTTTTAAGTAACTTGCATAGGCTGCACACCACAGGCTAAACTTCTGCAGCACTGAAGTAAGACAAATTCTCTTCACATGAAGAAAGATTATCTCAGGACAGGTCTGGAATAGCACCTCTTGTTGCTGAAAACCACATCCCCTTCAGAAGGATGTGGGCATGCTCCTGAGCGGTGTGTGCGAGCAGGTTTCTGTTGCAGATCGCACGTGGAGGGAGCAATGCTGGTTGACGGAAGCCGAAATCTAACCCAGTATTGCTACACAGACAGGCCCTTGGCTTACTTTACATTTGAATGTACTGTTTTATGTAAAATGGAGTATTCAGGGCATCTAAATCTTATAGGTAGATATAGTGGTCATAAGTGAAACAGTTAAAAGTAGCCGGTTTATGGAGACTTGCATCCCTCCTGTATTGGATGTCCATGTCCAGATGTTGGCAGCGGGGGGCTGAAGGGTGGCCTCCGTGAGGGGAGGCCGACACTGCCCCATGCCGGGCATGGCCAGCTCCAACGGAACCACCACCGGCCACGGCTGAGTCCCTCGGCCAAGCTGGTGGCACATCTGTGAAAACATGCTTAGAAAGTACGTCATTCTTACCAAAATGCTGGACAGGTGAAGGAGGGGGGGAACAAAAAGAGTGACAAACAGCCGAGGGAACACCAAGGTCAGAGCAGGGGGAGTGGGCCCTCAGCCAGGATTAACCCACCACACCTCCCTGTTATTTTGTTCCACCGGTTCTCAGGGAATATATCTGAGTAGAAATTTCAGAGTGACAAAATGGCTGAAGTGAGAGGGGACCTGTGGAGATCATCTAGTCCAACCCCTCTGCTCAGAGCAGAGTCAATTGGTACAGCTTGTCCAGGTCTGTGTCCAGTTGGGTTTTGAGTATCTCCAAGGATGGAGACTCCACAACCTCTCTGGGCAACCTGTGCTAGTGCTCGGTAGCCCTCGCAGTATAAACATTTTCCTTATATTTAAATGAGATTTCATGTATTTCAGTTTGTGCCTATTGCCCCTTGTCCTGTCATTAGGCATCACTGAGAAGAATCTGTCTCTGTCTTCTTTACTCCCACCCATCAGGTATTTTAAAACATTGGTAGGATCCCCACTGAGCCTTCACTTCTCCAGGCTGAACAGTCCCTCTCTTCATGTGAGACATCCTTCAAGCCCTTGATCACCTTTGTGGCCCTTTGCTGGACTTATCCCAGTATGCTCATCTTGCTCTTCCACTGGGGAGCCCAGCAGTAGGAGGTAGTGCTCCAGATGCAACTCAGCAGTGCTGAGCAGAGGGGAAGGATCACACCTCTCAACCTTTCTGCGACGTTTTTCCTAACGCAGCCAACAAGGCTGTCGGCCTTCTTTACCGCAAAAGCACGTTGCTGACTCGTGTTCAACGCGGTGTCTATCAGGATGCCCAGATCCTTTTCTGCAAAGCTGCTTCCCAGCTGGTCAGGCCGCAGCCTGTATTGGTGCATGGGGTTATTCCTCCCCAGGTGCAGGATTTGGCATTTTCCTGTGTTTTACGAGGTTCTCGCCAGCCCGCTTCTCCAGCTTGTCAGCATTCCTCTGAATGGCAGCACACACATCTGGTCTATCAACCACTCCTCCCAGTTTTGTATCACCTGCAATTTGTGTAAGTGTGCACAAATTACCTTCCTGCATTTGGGTTGATACTTTCAGCATGTTTCCCATAGTAACCTCAGTGACATGCATCAAGATTTGACATGCATCATTCGTAGGCTTTACAATGTACAGGTTTCACGTGTATCATTCTTGTCTTTAATTTCCAAAACAGAGAGTTTGGAGGAAATAATGAGAGAAATAGTTTCTTGAAAAGTGTTACATATGTTCTACTAATACAGCATGCAAGAAGTTTCTTTAGTCTTTCCTATGACAGCAAATTATTACTCCTGTGCTGTTCAGTATTATTCCAGGTGAAAATGTGCACAGCTTAAAATGAAGATTTTTTTTTTAAAGTTCTCTCAAAATAAGCACCATGTGAGGCAGGTTGGTTGTTTCCCAGTCCAAGAGTGTCCTCTGTGTGTTGGCTAGAGAGAATGAGAAGATTAGGAAAATCTGTAGAAATCTCTCTGTAGAAAATGACCTGGGCCAGCCAAGGGTAAGGCTACAGTTTTACGACTATAGTCGGGAACACCCACAGCGTAATCCACCAAAGTTTTGCTTAGTTGCAAATCTCAGTACTCCACTACAGTGAGCATGGAATGCCTGTAAGCCTGTATGGTGGCACAGGTGGGAACATTCTGTGTGCTGCAGTTTCCTATTTGCTGGAAGATAAACAAGGCAGGGGAAGTTTTGACCCCAAGGTGCTATACAGATTATAATTTTCTCTTTTGATGTGATATGACACTTGGAGATTCAGGGCAACAGTGCTCTTTAGATGTGATAGACAGAAGTGTTACACTGGTAAGTGTAAAGCAGACCAGTAGCAGTTGTTCCTACAAAATGGGATTATATAGAAGACTGTACTAAAAGGACAGTTAATGGCTGTTCTTACAAATGGATGGCTGCATGCAACTCCTCAGAGAAAATACATCATGAACATCGTAACTATTTCTAACAGCAGGTTATGTAGTGAAAGCTATCCTCCCAGGGAATTCAGCATTTTTATAAGAGTAGGGTTGAAAATTACTCTGGCAAAACAAAACAAATCTCTAAGAGATTATCTGCTTTCTATAAGTTTACATCTGTTTTTACTCGGGCAGTCTTTAAATATAGCCATATTAGTGAATGTAATGGCATGTTTGTGGAAACAAATACTGCTATTATGGCATGGAAAATAGCAGACATAATAACACTGTCACATTACATTAGTATAGAAATGTTCTGCGCCAAATTACAGGGCAGCTTGAACACTGTTACCATAAGGGAATAATGTATTGGCGTTGTACTTGTGATGGTATAGCTAACACTGTGTCAACACTTCCATTAAAATCCATTTCTGAAGGGTTAGAACTTCACCACACAGTCTCTTCTGACTAGGAATTTGACATTCTCTACCACTGTCAGTAACAAAAGTTCTCCTATTTTATTTTGACTCTTTACCAAGAAAAATCAAAAGCCCTCATTTAAACGGAGAACTGTGTCAATATTACAAAATGGGTTCACGTAAAACTTGTTTGATTTTCTCGATATTGGATTGCATTATAGAGATACTGCCTTTTAGCTAAGACTATAGCTGTGGTGATGGTTAGATTTTATTTTAAATGTGTTTGAATGTTAATATAATAATTGTTGTGTGTCGGGACGACTTAATTGGAGATTGGACAAGGAGTTCAAGGAAGGCCTGCTAGGAAAAGATGGAATCCACCTGCCAAGGTGGGCCAAAAGCACCTTTGCCACAAGCTGGCCAACCTGGTGAGGAGAGAGCCAGGACTAGGAATGGTGGAGAATGGAGATGGCAACTCCCAAGAAAGTGAGGAAATCATGGACTGAGTGTGACGGAACGGTGTGGAGCTCTGCCCAGGGACAAGTGATGAGCCGGCTGAGAACTTAGGGGTTAGGGTTAGAGGGCAGACCAATGTCTAGTATGGTGTGATGTGTATCTGTTAAAAACTGCTTGATAAGGAGGAATAAATAGATGAGGGCTTCTTCACACAAGTTGAAGAAGCCTAGTATTCACAGACCTAGTCGTCATGGGGGATTTGAATTACCCCACAATCTGCCAGAGAGGCAACAGAGCAAGGCACAAGCAATCTAGGAGATGTCTGGAGTGCATTTACTTGCTGACACAGGTCATCAAGGAGCCAATGAAGAGAGGCACACTGCTGGTTCTCATACGTACAAGCAAGGACAAGTGGATCAGGGTTGTGATGGTCAGGAAGTTCAGGTCCTTGAGTGGTAGGAGCAAGACAAAAAGCTGGACTTCAAGAGAGCAGACCTTGGCCTGTTGAGGGACCTTCTTGGAAGAATCTCAAAGGGCCCAGGAGAACTGGTAGATTTTCAAGGATCACTTCCCTGAAGCTGAAGAACCCTCATATACAACCTCATACACAGAAAATCAAGCAAAAGTGGCAAAAGGCAGGAGAAGCCTCTGACAAAACTCAAAAGGGAGTGCGCAAGAGGTGGAAGCAGGGTCAGGTGGCCCTGGAAGAATGTAGAGATGCTGTCCATGCTTGCAGGGATGGGGTTAGGAAAGCCAAGGCCCTCTTGGATTTTCATCTGGCAGGGGATATGGAGGGGTAACAGGAAGGGCTCCTACCAGCGGTGAAAGAGCAGGAAAATGTGGACCTGATGCTGAATGGGGTGAGGGGACCTCATGGCAAGGGACATGGAAAACATGGAGGTACTCGATCTTCTTTGCCTTGGTCTTTACTGGTAAGACCAGCCTTTAGCACTTTCAGTAATCCCAGGTACCTGAGACCAGTGGGAAAGTCTGGAGGAGGACTTACCTCGGTGGAGAAAGATCAGGTCAGGGAATATCTAAACAAAATGGCCATATGCAAATTCCTGAGACCTGATGGGAGGCATCCATGAGTGTCACAGGTCATTGCAATGCTGCTCTTGATTATCTATGAAATGTCGTGGCTATTGGGGGTGGTTCCTGAGAACTAGAAAAAAGTAAATGTTTCTCCTGTCTTCAGGAAGGAGGATCCAGTAAACTACAGGCTGGTTAGCCTCACCTCGATTGCTGGAAAGGTGATGGCAAAAATCTGCCTGGAAGCCATTTCCAAACATATTAGGGACAAGAAGGTTATTAGGTGTAGCCAGTACAGACTTATGAAGGGGAACTCATGTATTATGAAATGACGGTGGATTCGGTACTTAGGTATTTGTTATTTTTTGCTAAGCTGACAATCAGTGTTCTGATCTGCAACCATGCTGTCCACTCAAAATTGGGACTGAACCATGTATGTTTCCAGAAAATGAAATCCTAATTATTTCACATTGAACACACTGAACAGTGGATACTTTGGGCTGTTACTGAGGATAGTAGAAACTAAACACTGTAGAAATACATTCGTTAAAGTTTATGAGAGATCTGGATTTTAGAGTATTTGATGTTATAAAAATTCCAGGAGGAACTGAATGATTCTCTCTTCAGTGTAGTGTTTGGAGAGTGCACTAAGTAATATTGAGGTTATACTTTGAACCACAAAACCCCTAAATATTGAGTCAGCATTCAAATTCTGCAATAAGTGAGCAGTTTTATAAACACCAGCCTTCTTCACTGCAGAATTCTGATCAAAACAGGCACATTCTCACACTGAATGAGACAAGAGTCTTATACTTTGTGAACATGCAATTAGCAATTATGTAATAATCCATATGCAAGGAGGGGTAATTTAAATATTGCACACAGAAGTGTAGCCTTGGCTTTCCTTAGGTTTTTGGTGTTTTGTGTTTAACGTTGTGTATGTGTAGATATATTAAAAAAAAAAAACCACACTATATTTATAGTGTATGAAAAATAGGAGTATTTATTATTTTCTGTTATCCAAACCACTGACTTTCTACAGTCTTCTGAAGTATCATATGGTGTTGATAATGGATAGTCATTCTCCTCTCATGATGTCTTCCTTCTTCTGGAATGCAAATCAGAGGGTGATATTCACATAATCTCTGTTTACATTATCAGTCCAGTATTACACAAATGATGGATTTAAATCAATTTACTGCATATATTTCTTTCATATTTATTAATTGATTTGACTGTTATGGATACTGGATACTGCATCTTTTGGCCATTTTGACACCTAGTGTAAGATCAGTCTTAATGCTACTTTTGTGAGAAGGGTATATATGAAATAAAGAAACTTAATTAAACCAGTGACTGAAAACTGAACTAACCATAAGAGCCACTCAGTAGTACTTTCCAAAATAATATTACGTATTCCTGGCTAAGACTTTGCAGTTGCTAGCTACCAATGAACGTATAACCTGCTATTAAGAAAAGGGATAGAAAATTCCTCAGAGTACTTTAAAACACATTTGATTTCCATCTTCAGTAGCTGAGAATTAAAAAATCTGTCCCTGATATCATACCAGTCTAAATACTTCATATGATTATTTTGCCACAGAGGCTCACAGTACACATGAGAAATAAAGATAGCTGCACACAAAATTACAATGCAGGGCAAGCTGCTGGAATGAACTAATTGAAGAAATCTCAATTTGTTCAGCCTATCTTATCCAATATCTCTCTATAATGAATATCTGGAATTTCTGGTGACAAATATCAGTGGCCTAATTTGTATAAACTTCAAAGGAAGTAGGACTTCACACACGCAGCCTTGAAAATGCAGAAATGTTGAGGTGTTTGGGAGAATCAGAAAAACTGTAAAAAGAGCAATGAAAGTAAGTCATGTTGCCTGTGAGCCATGGCCCTGGGCCAAGATTACTCTTTTTAACTTTTGTTTTTATTGGACTCCTAATCAGGATGGACTGCACCTTGAGCTGTCCGGCTCCTGTGACGTTATATGGGAGAACAGGTTGCTCCAGCCAGAACTATGGATCCAGCATGATGCACAGCTGACAACATTTTTTCAAGGTTTTAGTGGCCTAGCTCTGTTAGGTTTTTTCCTCCTCTGTTTCATGTGGATTTTGTAGTATGTAAGTTTTGGTCTTTCATTAAGATATATCAGTCAATTATGTAAGTTAACAGGCACTGTTAACTGTTTTTGTTGACAGTCTGAAAACAAGTTTTAGAATTTTTTTCTTGTTTACATACAAATTCTGGAGTAGCCAGGTGAGCTATCAATGCCTAAAATAGTTAACTATTTTCTTAAATACATTACAAGCTATCCCTTTAAAAAATGAAAAGAATAGAAAGTTGTTTGACAGTGATTGTAGAAGCTCTATGTGTGAGAATATTTCTAACAAGCAGTAATAAGTGAAGTTTTAAGTGGGATACTTGATACAGAAAAAGCCAAAAAAGAACTTTCAAGGTAGCCAGAATATGTTGTTATAGTTGTGCTTGTAGCTCAGATAGAAGCAATTACGCAACATTTCTGGCCTACTCGGAGGTATTTTCTATTTCACAATATTAAAAATGGAACATAGTGTCAGAAAATTGCAAGCTTCTCTCTGCCTCTGGAGGAATCAAGGGAGTAATTAAATTGGATTTTAGTATGTCAATAATATCTTTCTCTTATTAATGGCATAATAATTTTGTAAATCAAATCCTAGAAGTGTTTCCAGTGTCATAAAGGTGAAAATGATTAAGGGTTAATTAAATATATTCTCATGGAACTAAAATTGTTCTGTTGGGTATCGTTAGACTCCTTTCTCTAGAACTTTCAATTATTACAATTTTATAGCATAGTATGTACAATTCAGGCCTGAAATTTGTGTAGCCAAAAGCTATTCACATTAATAAGCATACTGGATGAGTGCTGTCACTCTTCTTTCTCCCAGATTTCTCTGAACATTCCAACAATATCATATATTAAAATCAGTTTTAGGTAACTAATAGTTTTCTGAACAGGATTAATCACTATACATGGCACAGCTGGAGCAGAAGTTTTAGCTCTGTAATGGTGTCAGTTGTTCCTTTCCAACAAACCCCCAAAAAGAGCAATGAGTAAGTGCTAGTTTTTTTAGATGATGACAGCTGCAAGGGTTGCAAATGGTAAGAAAGAAGAAGAAGAAAAAGCTTTCCCCAGCAGTGTCTTCAATAACCCATAGCATGAGAATAGCTCAAAGTGTATATGGGGAGTTTGGTAATATATATCTATTTTACGTGTAAGATATTTAAGTACAATGGCACAATGATGCACAATGGTGCTTCAAAAAGATAAAATGATTCAGTCTTTCTGCAGTCTGCACAACTGGACTCAGGTTACTAAGGCAACCTGATCTTCCTCAGCATGTATTCTGGCTTGACGGATAGGTAGGTTAGATTCAAAGTAACTACATACATACGAAGAACTCGTATATTCATTGCAAAACAAGACTCTGTTGGTAGCTTGATACCATCTTCGGACCTTCTGTGTGTTCGTTTTTTGCCAGGTGCTGCAGAAAATTGAGGCAAAGAAAACCTTTTTTTTAAAAGCAGAGTAAATAAAATTACCTGAATCTTATACGGGTAAACCAAGGTGTTCTGGAATCCGAATTAAAGATCTGTATGATTCCTCGGAAGCTGAGAATGGAAGCATGCACTGGAGTAATGGCAAGGCACAGAGGAGGACACATTATACAGACCGTTTTGCAGATCTCATGATCCTGCTCCCACGCTACAGGATGGATATCGTACCTGGTTTTAACCACTTTGAACCTGCCAGCTCCCCCTAACCAGCAGTTAATCTGAATGACATTTCCATATTTTTCTTAGCACATACATTCATAAGCACTTTTATTCTCTCAATGTCACATGTGATGTTTAAGATCCTTCAGTATGTCATTTTGACTTCGGCTTATGAATTTTGTATACTGATGTTGTGTTTGGAAGTCTTCATAGCTATTTTCTGCTTAGGTTTTTTAGGAAATTATGAAAGACGGTAACAGAGTCAGTAATAACAGTGTAAAAAAAAGTACTGATGGAAGCAGTACTCTTAGGACTGAAGGAATTTTACAAGGTTTTAGTGTCTGGTTGCTTAATGAAGGCAACTGCAAAATGAAGTCCCAGGCTGGGGAAAGCTGCTCCATGTTAAAAGCGGTCAATACCCAGCTTGGATACAGAAAAGTTGGAACTGTAGAAAAGAGGGTGAAGAACGGCTAATGCTCATGAAGCTGTTTGGTGCCCACAAACCCAATTTAAAGGCTGTGTTAAGGACGCTTGTCAATTTGGTGCTAATTCTGGAGGAATCTTCATGCTGCTAAGCCTTATGCTGTCACTCTTTGTAATGAAGCCATACTTTGAATTGAAAACAGGCGTATGAAGCAGCACATCATTTCACTGTAAACATCCACATTCTAGAAACCACTTGAAATGTATGATATGCGGTATTCACTGTCAAAGTGCATTAATATTTACAGGTACCATTTGCAAATCATCTTAAGTGCTGAGTCCGCTTTACCATATAAGGAAGTCCTCCCTATAGCACGTTTGTTGTTTTAAAATTCTCTCCCTTTTAAACAGTGTAAATCTTAAGAAAACTTCTAATCAGATCAATAGTCTGATATTTGGATTATATTAAATATTTCACAGAGAGGTCAGAGTACTTTGAGTTTGGGAACTTAATGCTGTTCAGAAGTATCGGCTGTGGTGGACCAATACCTCCTATCCAGAAAGCCTAAAAATAGGAGCTGAAGGCACTCAGTGCCTCTAAAAATGGGGGGTTTGATCACTTATATGATACAGATGTTGTCTACTCTCCTTTTTTTCCTCTTTATCCCATCTTCTGGATCACCAAAACATGTTAGCCTGGGCTCAGGTTGATTACGGTCATGAATTTTCTTCCAGTCCAGTAGTAACTGTAGGTTGGCTTTCCTGTCTGGTCAAAATTTCATCAGAAAGTTGTTTTTAACCACTGATTCTGTAAGTGGCAGATGGTCATATCTTTGGTCATGTTAATTTGTTTCCTTTAAATACTCATGTTATTTGGTGCTTACTGAAAATAGCCTTTTCTTGTAACTTCATGACCTGTAATCATAGCGGCTGTCACATATTTGGACTAGTTTTATAGCCAACTCATATCTCTGGTTTTGACTCTGGGCCAGAACTCTCCTGAGGAGAATCAGAAGCACCACAACCCTTCAGCACATCAGAAGGAGCCGAAGGGCCTCCTTAGTCTTTCACCAGTATCTGTATTGTAGACGTATACTTGTCATTAAAACCCCCCTGCACTGTTGTATGCTGTACAGCGTACACACAACAGTTACCCAGTATTTTTGGGAAACGTCAGAACCCCTCCACGAGTATACTTACGTTTTGCACATGCAGTAAATTGGATGCATTAAAAAAAAAAGTCAGATTTACTGTGCGTGTACAAAGCCATCCGTATAGCTCTTTCACAAAGGGTGCGAGACTGCTCAGAAGTATCAGGCTTGGTACACATAAAGACCTGGTATGCGTAAGGGGAGGGGACAAGTCTGAGATTCCTAAGGATCCAGCAGTTCAGCCAAGGTGCTGGATATCTGAAAACCTTGGACAAATACGAAAAATCCTGTAATTTTAGCCAGAATCCCAAAGTCAAAGAAGAGGATGTTCAAATGGCTACTTGGTTATCTATTTGGTAATCTTCTCCCACCTTCTTGCTCTTCTTGGCCATGTTCTGCTTTAGCACTGAGCTCTGATCTTTCCTGTTTTATTTAGTCTTTTCTTTTTCTTTTTTTGTCTGCTAAAAGGATGGGGACACATTTTAATAAGCTTTCTTCTGTAATCCTTGAGGGGAAGTCTTTATAGCAGGAAAATATTCAAAATGATAGTATCTCTGTAATTGAAAGCACTATGAGGGAAAAATAAAAAAGGTTTCCGAATTTGCTGGACTAGTAGTGGCATGTCAGATCAAGTCCAGATACTTTCAGAACTGAGTAGATTTAATTTCTGTACAACTAAGGCCTGGAAATTTTTGAAAATCATAGTTTTGGGAAGATTTTACTGAGCAAACATGATCCTATTTCTGCCTGAAATTCTACCCCAAAGCTTTTATCTTTCTTGCCTCTACTTGCTACCAATGTGTATTTACTAGTGATACTTAATTTGAACTAGTTAATGCAGCTTTACTGGGATGACAGCCAACTTCAGAGAAAGCTTCTGTAACCCCAACAAATACACAGGGCTGAGAGATGATATTTTCACTGAAGATTAACCTTTTCCTGTGGATGATATTGTATGCCAGACAACAGGGAAAACTTGTGGATACTGATTCATTAGCCTATAACAGAAATGAGGTATTTTGTAGTTTCAGATATCTAGAAAAGATATTTCTCATCATTTGACTATTTCTGCATTGTGAGTTTTTTTGATCCAGCTGAGCACAAGATAAATAAGTCGTTTAAGGAATTGCTCCAACTTGTTTCTCAGCCCCATTCTCTAGGAAGAACGAAGTCAGGATTAAGGTTGTCTAATAGTTACAATGCTGTAAAAAATACTGTTGAATTAAGTGCCTTGGAAAACGTCGGTTTTGAAAGTCATAACTGAAGGGTCTTCTCTATGTTTAGAGCAGGAACAGCATCCTAAGTAGCAATATAAAATTCCCATAACACCCTGCTAATGTAACCCTACATATAAACTCTCCAAACCCAGGAATTCTGTTCCTTTTTATAAATTTCTTTAAACTGCTGGTCCCATTTACCTTCTGAAATGGGATTGCCAATGGAAGTGGGGATGTCACAGATATTCTTAAGTCATGTCATGTAATTCAGCATCACCAGTGTGGCTGTGGTGGGGATCAGTTGGGGGCAAATTTCAGGCTCTCAAACTTCTTAGGCCAGCTCTGCATCCTAAGCCAAAATCTTGTGGAACTACATCTTTAGCTTGATATGCCAGAAATAATGACTATGGTGAGGGGATGCTGGGAACAGATAGTAGTCTTGCTCAGTTTGTGCATAGCAAGTTGTTGATGTGTAAATATTGGTGGACTTGTATGTTAAATAGTTTTTAAAACTGGAAAGTATAAGAAAGAAGGAGTAAGAGCTAATGTGGAAAGCTGTAGGGAGTTATAACCTTATGTATAAGTGTTGGCAGTTGTACAGCCTTAGGTCATCAATTCTGGGCAATACTGGGTAGTTTGAAGCAGAGTTCTAAGTGATTTTAAGTACGAAGCGGGTAAGGCCTACCGATTTTTAAGAATAACAGAAAGTATGGGGAAGGAAGTCCATAGGATATCTGTACACAACGGTGTTCACTTTTAAGTTTAAACTGAAATGTGGACTATTGAGAAGCACCAGTACACCAGCAAATACTAGTTCCCCCATGTAAATATTCTGAAATAAATTTTAGATGTATGTTTATGTGTGTAAAAATGTGAGCGGGTACAGAATTATAAAAATGGTCTCATATGAAAACAAAAATTTCTCGATTAATATACTCTCAAAGATAATTTAAATTATTCCTTCATATCACTGTTAAGTGATTCTGAAGAAATCCTTTCTTCATCACCCTATTAAAATATAATTGCATTTTTAAAAAAAAAAAGTAGGGATGGGAAATTTAATCATGGACTAATAACAGCATTTTGGAAAATTTTTCTCTGTCTCATATATACACCAGTAATCCCCTTTTCACATTAAGATGTCTTCTAAAATTCTCAGATGAGTTTCTGGGTTTTTTTGACAGTATGAACAATTTGTCTATTTTTTTTCCCCTGCTTCGAGATGAAAAAGCTATAAATCCAAAGATGAAGTTTAATATGAGTTTGCACATTGCAGACGTTCTGTTTTCTAAGCAGTTGTGCGAAAATGCAGGCATTTCATTAGATGGACTTGCTTAACTGGGAAGAGCCTTCATCTTTGTGGGCAAGTAAAAATGATAAAAGGAGTACAGATGAAATATGCAGCTCAGAGGTCCCTGAAGACCTTTAGGATTTAACCTTCATTTGCTTTTTAATCTTAGAATTCTTTATTATTATGTCGAAGCATGTGGTTTAGTTCTTGGAGTTGGCAGGTGGTAGCAATCCCATAATTATGATCTTGGTTGTATGCTGCCAATGCACAAAGGGGAACCATGGTAATCCACTCCAGTGTGTTTTCAGTAGTCATTGCATATTGCTGGTGCTTTTTAGTATAAAATCCTATGTAAATCTCACTGTAGTAATAAAATTACTGAAGTTATAAAAAACTAAACATTTTTGACTTTTGCAGAAAGTAACATAAAATCATTAGCCATCATATACCACTCTGCCATAGATAGCAATAAAAATGTTTAATAATCATGAAGAATACACATTCCTGTCCAGGCTGCCTCTTTTTTGCCAAGGCTTAGCTATTTAATATATAAATTATTTAGCCTACACTTGTCCTTAAAATATGATAGTGTCATCATTTATGGTCAGTTTAAATCAGCTTTTAAAAGGAAAACCTTTGCAATGATATTTGCTTCTATTGCCAGCTGTGCTGTAAAACTTCTATTTATTAGTATTTTTATTCCATTTATGTATAATGTGATTTATCTCTTCCCTAAGCTTAGTAAATATTTAGGTAGTAATTCTCCGTAGTTATTTATGACTGGACTGGAGGCTGTTTTCAAGCACTTTAAGACCTTTATGGTTTTTTTCCTCTTGGAGTGGCATAAAAGGGCCTTAAGTCAAAATCTAGTATATCTACAGAGAGCCAGAGTAATTACCTTAAGAAGACAGAATGAAATAGTGCTGTCGGAACAGGAACTCTCCCCTCTGTCCCTAGCCCCCAGGACAGCAAAACAAATGAAGAAGAGTGTGGCCCCAAAAAGAAAATCAAAAGTTTTCTTCTGGCTCAGACTAGATTGACCTGGGTGATGACTGGCATTCTCCCATACACTCCAGTAGTGACCTGGGTGATGACTGGCATTCTCCCATACACTCCAGTAGTGACCTGGGTGATGACTGGGATTCTCAGATACACTCCAGTAGTGACCTGGGTGATGGCTGGGATTCTCAGATACGCTCCAGTGGCGACGTGTCCCCTCTTCACTACCCACGATGGCTTTTCTGCCAGCGTAAGCAGAATCAGTTTGGGATTTATTCCGATCAGGTGTAAGTGGAACACAAATAAATAAACTGTTCATCGAAGCTCTGGCGGTATTGTATACAGAAAGTGATTTCTGCTATCCAGACTATTGTGTTATCCAGCAGATTAAAGAGTGGAACTTTTCAAGGAAAATCAGTCAAACATGTAGAGGATATGTTAACATTAACATAACAATGAAGAGTTTTGTCCACTCCAAACTAGCAGCAATATTTCATACCTCTTTGTGAAAAACATCGAGTATACTATGACATTTGGGGTCTGAGTTCATGGATGATAGATACATTAGAAAAGTGATAATAACAAAATAATTATTCCTCTTCAATGCCTATTTTTATATGCACTTTTTCCTGACAGGTTCTATAGCATCCCAAATGAATATGTTTCTCTAGCATGCTGCCCGTTGATATTAATGTTTGAGATGGATATTAATGAATTTATTCATAAGAACATACATGTCAGTTCTGCAGACAGTGAAATAAGCATGCAATGCTGTTGTGGCTATCGTGGTTAAGTATCACCTCTGAAAGCTGTTTCCTTTCAGTGCTGATATTTGCCCTGTGTTTATGCTGTGGATAGTCAATTGTAAAGATCAGACTGGAAGCAATTTCTTTGATGTTTTTAAAAGTAGGAAATAATTTTTTACCTATCCGAATGTCAGTTTGCTGTGAGTAAATTAAAATGTTACAGAACAGAGACTGGCGATTATTGCCAATTGTAACTTGAATGGCATGATTTGGTATTAGTATTCCTGGCAGGGCTTTTTTTCCCATCTTTGCAACATGTAGCTGTTGTTTCATCGTAGCTCTTTAAATTGGGAAAGATGAACATGGTGATCAATCAGATGTCGTAAAAAATCCTCCTGATAATAGATTTTCTTCACTTTTATCTTTTTTTAAATATTTCTAAATCTCCTTTTCCTTTCGCCATATTTCAGTCATTTTGTTTATGGGCTAAATTCTACTCTGATTGAATTTATTGATAAAAGTGTCTTAAATTCATTGGAAGCAAGATGGATTTCTAAAGAGGTAGCTAGCTGTCTTTGTAGACAGCCATGAGTACTATCTCTGCCTAATGAGACCAAGGCCTTCATGGCTCTGATATGTTTAATTTCCAGGGCTGAATGTGCAGAGCCTGTGCCTGAATGTGGATCTGCTGCGTAGCTGTATAAACCATGGTATGGCATAGGGCCATTATTAAATTTACTGTACGCTTCTGTGGTTCCTGGCAGTGCAGTCTCATCTACTGAGAAGCCATCGAAATATGCTCCTCAGGCAAAACATCCATTAAACTTTTTTCTTTAAAGAAAAAAAAAAAAAAAATCTTCTGCTAATTTGCTGCAATTTATGTTTGCTTTGTGATTCTGCAGCCAAGCCTGTCAATGAAACTGTGCTAATCATTAGGAAGTTAGTGCCTGTATGCATTCAGACAACCTACAAATACCACTCCATAACTAAAACAATATTCTAAAAGGGTTTGGTTTTGTTTCCCTGCATGGTTAGAGTCTTACAGCATGTGATTTTGCACTTTTTTCCTCTCCTTAAAAATCCTTGAGTATTTTGTTTGACGAAATAACTGTTCTTACAGTGTACTTTTTTCTTTTATATAGTGTAGTTTAATGATAGAAAATGGATGTCTCACAGATAAAATTACATACTACGTACTATTGTGTCCTGTCTCAAAGATTTAAGCCCTGTAATCTTTTAAAAATTGATCATTAGTCGCTTATCTTCCATAATGTTACCATTGGCTAAAAATTTGGAAAACAGTTAAATTAAAAGAAAAAAAGAATAGGAGGCAGTAGGTAGTACTTTGTGGGAAGACCATTAGAAATGAATAGGGAGTGGGTAGGAGAAGCATATCTTATAAAAGGTTTCAAGGCCCCAGAAATCCAAGATGGAAAAAGAACTGTTCAACCATTTTAAAATATTGGGTCATTCTTTTTCTCCTTTTGGAGATATACAGAGTCTGTGGACGCTCTGTGAACCTTATAATCTCATGCAAAAAGCTGCAGCTCCATTCAGATTTTGAATAAGCAATTTCCATTCCATTGTATTCCTTCACACTTGAAATCTGTGGCTCTGTTCCTCATCTGAGAAGCTTAATGGTACAAAGTTATATACAAAACTATTTTAATTGCCATTTTGGAGATAGTGAGCATCTCAAGAGGGTGGTGCTTTCTATTGATATTTTAGTGTTAGTTTGAAAGTAGATAAATTCCCACACCAGATGACCATGCAAGTGCAGGGATGAGATTATATTTGTCACGAGCAGCAAGGTTTGCTCAGAGCGCCAGAATTTTCAGGTGGCTTCATTGATCTAATTCATATCAATAGCTAGGATTTGATCTGGTGTTCGTGACTGCAAGAAAGCACACTCTCATGTGCAATGAACAGTAACAGTTTGTGTAATTAATATCTTGCTCTTTTCCTAATTGTTTCTAAGCCCTAGAAAGATTCTGAGAGTAACTTTTGCTGTCTGAGGTCAGGAAAGCTTACTTTTTAAGTGATGCTTTTAGCTAGCTAAGCCATTTCAGACTCTCTCACAACAGGCTCTATTTTATATTATTCTGCTCTGAATTTTTTTCTCATTTTGATCTCAGTGCCATAATTAGACCAGAGATTTTACCATGTTAGGATAAACCCATGATCCATCTCATCCACTTTTCGCTTTTGGCCAGATACCAGATGCTTCTGGTGAGAGCTTAAAAGCTGAGTGGCTGAGCCTACCTATAGGAAATATTGAAATTAAAAGCCCTTTTTACATTTATTCCTGGGCAAGCTTTTGTTTCTTAAGCAGTGAGATATCTAAAGAGAGGTATGTAAGGGAAGGGTATGTTGTCTCAGTTATTCTAATTTCACCTTTTGGTGAGGGGGCTGCGGGGGAGGAGTGCTGCTGTCTTTTACAGTCTTTATCAGAATAATGCCAGATGACATTGTTTAATCCTTGTTTACAACTTCAATAATTCTGGTTTGGGGTTTCTAACATACCAAAGGTTGATGCTTTAGCTACAAAAGTTCTGGATATTTTAATTAAATGCCATTTCTGTTAAGCATTTTAGCATTTAGCAGTATTGACTCTGTGCTGAAATTTCGTTTTGCTTAGAATTCAGTAGCTATGATTATCAGGGCACAATTGCAGCCTTAGTGCTCTCTGGTAAGGATGGGAAAATTGCTTAGACTGAAATGATTTGCAAATTTCTGCACATCAAGGGGTCGCCTGCCAAGATTCTGCTTTTCACAAATGTGGATCTCTCACAGTGGGAATGCACATGGGCAATTGGTCTCCAAGAGATGCTTTGCTCTCAAATTTGCTTTCCCTAGCTTGAGGCAGTTGCATGTTAGTTCCAGGTGCCTGTTGTGGACAACTACATCCGACCATCTACAGCATCATTTTAGGTAATTTTGCATCCTTGTGAAACTTGTTAAAAAGCCATTTTAGAGAAGCATTCCATGCTTTCCAGACAGGGCAGCTTGCTGAGCTGGTTAGGAGGAACATGTTTGTATGATCTCTAAAAGATGGACTGGAAACAACTGAGACTAAACCAGCAGGATGCTGGGAGAGGAACAAAGAGATGACTATATATATGGTGTCCCTACCTAGAGACAAGTGACTTTCGGGGAGATCAAAGGATGCTGCTGCTCTCAGGCAGCTTTCTTTAAACTGAGGGAAGAATATAAATTGAAAAGTGCAGACATGTGCTCTGATGTGAGGTTACTGAAACCAGCCTTTAACCTTTGTAATTTAAGTCTCATGACCTGTGGAGCACAGTTTCCCATGGCTGCATTCACAAGAGAGAAAGAATAACTGATTTTCCTTTCTTTTATCTTTCCCTTCTTCCACTTAGTTTAAAAAAGAAGCAACTAGACAACCAACTGAGCAAAACCCCCACATTCTGTTGTCTTTATTACCAATATCTTTGGGGCCTAAGTGTTAAAATTTGAGGTAATGAATTTGAAAACAAGCTAGGGAAAAAAAGAGAAAACACCTGCTTTTGGGAGGGTTTTCCTGATTGGTTGGTTGTTTTTCATAAGAGACATCAACCAAGATACTCACCCCAGAAGGTCATTGCCACAAAAAGGAGCCAACTTCCCTATCTTAAAAGGTGCTACAGAGGGAAAATTCTACCAAGGGCAATAAACTGGCTTCCAAAGGGGTCCTAATCATACAAATACTGAAATAAGGTGATTAGTTCTTGTAGCGTCTCATAGCACTCCATAGGGCAGCACTTGTCGCCTCTGTGTCTTCTGATTTCATTACTGTTACGTGCCGTTTCTGCTTGGGTTTGGAACTCGAGGAAACACGTGAATTTACCCATCTGAATGTGTTCTTTTAGTAAAAATCTTAATCTAGTATTGTTTCAGACCTTCTACATCCACCCTGCAGAAAACATGAAGCAAACAATAGCTCCTAAGTAGCAGATGAAGAAGAAATAGCGAATGTATTTTAGGGGTCGGTATAACAAACTAAGGAAGAAAAAGCGCATAGGTGCTTAAGGTTTTCACAGTTTCACAAATGGCACTTGTTGCACAGTGAAAGTTGAGGCAGCCTGACATGCACAAAGCTTTCGTTATTCCAGGGACTTTTAGCTGATGACATACATCTATGTCCATGTTACCTTAGGAAAAAAACAAGCAGAAAGAGAGAGAGAGAAAAAAAAAATTCTCTAGTGGCCAGCTGGGTGGGTGCCCCCAGGTGAGCATCCTCTCCTGGGTGTCCCGTTCCGCACAGCAGGGCATCATAGTAATGTTGACAACCGTGACCATTTTTTTCCTCAGACAGATAATATCTTTCATCAATACCTCCTCAACCTCCTTCTTGCTGGTCTTTCTTTGATGACACTCTTGCCGTTTTGACTCTGATTGGAATTTGCTTAATTAAAGTGTAAGTGTTGCACATTAATTGACTGCTAAGCCTTGTGCACACCTGTTTGGTAACACTTATCAGGTATTAGAATGACTGTTATTCACTTACCTTGGTAGTGCTAATATAGACTCACTTAACAGTCTAGAAGCTCGCAGGAGGATGGGGTGGTGGTGGGAAACTTAGTGCAGAGCTAGAAACTGAAGCTACAGGGCAACAGGGTGAGGAGACAGAGGAGAAAACAGTATGATTTAGACATTGAAAAGAATCACTATCTTGGAGACTATGACAGAATAATGGTTCAAAGCGCACAGCACAAGGCTGCAAGGATGTGCGGTTGGGAGACCAGGCAAAGCCACATCCACGGCGTAGCTAGCCCCGCAGGGTTTGTGGGTGGCAGGCTGAAAGCGTGAATGGGAGGCCTTCAGCCGTACATGAGTTAAAGCACGGTGCAGCATACTTAAAATCCTGTTTCTGGATGCGTCCAAAAGCACTTCAGTTTGACAGCAGAGAGCAGATAGCCGCCTGTTTCAGGCAGCGATGTGGCACAAGTACTCCCAAGCACATGCCATAGCAGCACTTAAACAGCTGTGGGGTCTCTTTCCTTCTTCTTGCCACTACACGTCTGAGAATTGACAGATACAAGTTTCTCTCTAAGGAGTCCTTATTAGTAACATCCCCAACTACCTGACTTAAGATGTTAAAGAAATCAGCCAATGTTCACACACTCTGGAGAAAATGAACACATTCTTCCTTTATTTGTGGCTTTCTTAAAAGCATTCTTAAAAGATCTGAGGTGTAACTCCCAAGATCCACAATATTCATAAGGAATATTTTTTATGGAAATGAAAAAAGTGCAAAACTGAAATCCTTAATCGACTTTCTGTTTTCTTTAGTAGATAGATAAGAGATAAGACAAATGGGAGAACAAACTTATATAGGGAATGTGAGAAGACTATTGCGATCGCTCAAATTACAATCACTCGTCGCTCAAAGTAAGAATTTGCCATTTAGGGAAAGCATCAATCTGAATAAGAAATTATTGTAATTAAAGGTGAACGCAGCTGTGGGATATTTCTCCATGCAAAAACAATGAAGTTTGTTCTGAAACAACTTTGCCATGGAAAAAAGATACCAGAAAACAATGCAACACTGCAAACAGGCTTATATTCAGAAACTCCTGGGACATTCTGGTTCACTGTGTAGTACGGTTTTTCTGTGTTTCCATCCAGGTTGTTAATTAGCTGCTGATTGGACTGAGAAATTATCACCCGAGTTGGTTTGGGTTTTTTTTTTTTCCCAAACTGGAGTTAAAGAAAGAGTTAACCTAAACTGCCAAGCCCAGAGCCAGCAACCTTGGAGAAAATTTAGAGCTCAGACCATATTTGATGCATGAATATGCTCATCTTAGATGTGCAACATCTAACAGTGCAACTCACATTGCACTATAATAGTTCTGTGACAAGTACTATACATGGTACAGTTAATTTGTGGGTGAGCAAATCCTGCATAAAAATAAGTAGTGGATTCTGCAGGTTTGATGAGTTTCTGTTCCAATGAACTTTAGCTCCTTAACTCTTGCACTTGATTTTGAAGTTTTGCTTAGCTTATTCGAATGAGCTTGTGACTGTAACCAAAGCAGACATGTGCAAGTCCCAACCTCAGTGGTGTAAATATTTCCTTTTGACCAGTTAGTTTTCAGGTAACCTTAACTGCTCTTTTGGTTATAGTCGTCTGCCAAATTGGGACTGCTTCTTGTAAGAGCTGTAGGTTTTTGTCAAGTTGAATTAATTCATTCATTAATTGCAGAGAGATTCAGCCAACCTGTATCTTAAACAATCTTACATCACTGTCTTCCTTTCTTTGTTTATTATTTTAATGAAACCACTTGCATCTTGAATGACCCTGCTAAATTGGCAGCAGTAAATAACAATGAAAATGGAAAATTTTTTATTAAAAAATGGGGTCACAATTACAGTGTTCTGAAAGATTTTTCTAAACCTTATTCTTTTTTTTAAATTCAAATTTGATTATACTTGAGGCTCCATCTAGGTTTAAAATAAAATTCTTTCTCTCCATTAAGCCTAAATCCTACTTTATTTTTTAATGCATTGCATATCTGACTGTAAGCAGTTAAAGTAGAATTTTTTTGTCAAGGTTCTCCTAGCTGGTGAAAATTTACTTCTGAGGAGCCCTCATCTTCACCACTAAGTAACAGTATTAAGCCTCTATGGTTTAGCTTGCTTTCATCTAGAACTAATTTGGAACTTGACACGAACCTGAGCCACCAGAATACCCAGTCCATATAGAAACTTGTAGTTCCACAGACCTCAAAGATGCTTCCATGTGTTTAATTCACTTTCTTCTAACTGTCTAGTGCTGTTTATGTTTTCTTCTTTGCACCTAGCCCCCCCCAAAAACGTCACTGATGCCTTATTTATTACTATTTAGCTTATTCTGAGTCTGAAGACACTTTGCATATGTCATGACTGCTTTACCTCTATCTCCTTTCTGATTTCCCCTACAGAAACTGGGCCTGTCTGTAGTGATAGTTAACTTAGACAAACCTGACAAAGTTATATTGAATGCTGACTAGATCCTGATCACAGTCACAGGTAGTGCTACCTTTTGACATTGCACGTACCTTGCGTTTCTTCACTGATACTCAAGTGCATTTTTACTCTGCATTTTGTATGCTTTTGACCCAGATTATCTCTGGTTAGTCATGTTGTATCAGAAAGCTCTTCCTTTCTTTTCTGTATTTATTACCTTTTTAACCGTGAAAGCCTAATAACAAAGGCTTGGTTAAACTCCAGCACTGCCTTCGTAGGGATCCTTTGGTTTATTTTGGAGGTCAGAATCTCTCAGCTTCTGTTTCTCTGTAATAATCTATGCCAAAGGAGAATTTTAATTCTTCAACACCTGTAAAGCCTTGAATCACAAGGCACCTCAGCATATGCTTAGAACATCTGGCTAAAAATGACGACTTATAAATCCTACAGAGAAAGTTTCTATAGAACAGATTAGACAACAAGCTTTATGGAAAAGGAAAAGCAGGGAGGGGCAAGGTGGAAATAAAGGGAGAGAAAGGGAACAGCAAGTATAGAAGATTAAAGAAAAGGCAGATAATAGAAGGATAGTTGCTGATAAGGAACAGGTAGCTAAAAACTATTATTCAGTAAATGAAAATTCTAAAACAACACAAGGCTAAGACAAAAAAGAGGGAACAGATTAGCCATTTGTTATAATTAAATATTTGCTTTATGTTAGTAAAGGGAATTAAAATAGTTAAAATCATATCTTTCAATAGATTATCCTTCATTGTGATTGAAAAATATTTATTGCCTGTAGAGGTGCATTAATATTCTTTTGAAAAGGTTCAGGAAACAAATGTAGCTATGGCTTTACTTGGTTGTAGGTAGAAAATAAATGTATTTTTTGCTTATCCAAATATGGACTTTCTAAGCTCTTGAAGTAAATACTAAAAACATTATCACCAAGGTTTAAAACAAACAAACAAAAGGATATGAATTGTGTGTGTAAAGTTTCACAGTACAAAGAAGTATTTCTGGTTTTCTGGATGTATTCCCCCAGGAAAACATGTGTGAAATGTTTTAATTCTCACCTCTCACCCCCCCAAATGGCATACTAACTGTAGGGATAGAAAATGTGAAAGGCCTCAGTTGCTTCTATAAAACTCATTATAGAAGATTCAGGCTGAGTAGCCTTTCTGGTTTTCATCCAGCAGTTTCCTTATGATGCCTATGCCTTGGAGCATTTATTCTCTTTAAAATTAAAGCAAAGAAAAAGGAGAGCTGCCATGTATTTCTTTGTCAAGGCAAGACAACTCCATTATTTATTAATTTTTAATTCCTCTGTTACATTTTAAGATACAGCAGATTTAAAGCTGTATCAAATGTTCCATGCTGCTATCATTTAGTAGCCAAAAATGAAGAAAAACAGCATTTGATGTGCTCTAATAATTTGAAAATTATCTATAATACTAATTCCCTTCAATGGCTAGATAAATATAAATGAAATGTCATAGTCATTAAATATCTATCGAAACATCTGGCGTTGTACTGCAGTAGCATGTAAAGCCTGCTGCGCATGAAACTTCATGCTGTTAACGTGTTTCTGGATGACTATGCATGTGGCTTTATTCCTAGCGCAGGTCGGAAACTGTATTTGGAACAAATGCCTAGTGCAGAATGAATAATGCTAGACAAAAAGTAACTCCCAGTAGGATGGGGAGAGCAGTGGTTTTGTGCGATTGACTTTTGAAGATCTAGATGGTGAAACTCAACGTGTCCTTGAATGGGAAGGAGAAAGCGACTGTTAACTGTGTTAGGATTCATACAGT
Organism: Aquila chrysaetos chrysaetos; assembly: GCF_900496995.4. Classification (NCBI taxonomy): domain Eukaryota; kingdom Metazoa; phylum Chordata; class Aves; order Accipitriformes; family Accipitridae; genus Aquila; species Aquila chrysaetos. The sequence goes on from NC_044016.1 coordinate 2,931,836, forward strand.
ATGGAATTTCACCTGAAGCATTTAGTAAAGACAGGAAAAACTAAAACTCCATCCAGAACAATTAGTCGACTTGTTTGTAGCCTTCTTCCCCCCCCCCCCTTGTGTCCTTCTGTTATTCTTTGCAAACACTTTGGGTAGAAAGTACAGTATAGGCTGATAGAATACGAATCTGTTGTCAACAGGTACCGAGAAATCACAGCTTTGGATGTACTATTTTTTTCTTAACCCTGTAGGTAGATAGTACTTAGGAGGGCAAAATGGCAGGAGTCTGCAGGTGTGATCATAAAGCTGTATTCAGGTGAATCGGCGGTGCTAAGTGATGACCAGTAACTCTCCATTGACAGCGCGTTGTGAAAGAAGTTCCTAGTAATGTTAACGATACAAGAACTATGTCTTTCAGAATGTCATCTCTGATGATAATAGCTGTTGATTCCTTATAAATTAAAGCTAGTGATGTAATTCAGTAAAAAACAGCCTGAAGGTGGTTGTACTTTGAGATCAGATGGTTTTTAGATGTTCAAACACTTCCCTCCAGTTTTCTCATGGTGAACATCAACATTTACTTGCAGTACAGAGTTTGCCTTTTCAGCTGGGAAGATTCACACAGCAGTTAGCACCATATATATGACACTTTCTGAATTCCATATTTTAGAATGTCAAGGAATCTCATTCCATTCTACAAATATAAATAAAATTTCCTTATCACTGCAGTACCTGAAGTTATATAGGCAAATTTCTCTTTTCGGAATAATAATAGGATATGCACCCTAATATTTTTTACTGAAAGATTATGTTTCTAATTTGTCTGTGGGATGTGTAAACACTCTCATTCAGGTCTATAAAAAATAGCTTAAAAACTATAATGAATTTTCTGAAAATAAAAGGTGTTTTTGGAAATAATAGTACTTTTTTATACCTGTAGAGGCTTTAGAAGGTATTGAGAGCAGTAAAATTTATCTCTTTTATTTTGTTACGCTGATAAAACTGCTTGTATTTGTTGCTTAGGACAGAGTCAATATAATTCAAATAGACCAAATCCTTTTCTGAAGAATAATATGAAATGAACAAGAATGAAGTTATTAAGTCTAGACCTGTGGCCGCTGTATTTATGAATGCAGACTCTTTGGGATGTTCAAAAGCATAGTAAGTTCTGAGAATGAGAGTTTTCATTATAGAGCAGAATCTGCCAGCTGCTGCATGAAAGCAAATGACTATTGCTAGCTAGGATCCCTATCGTGACTACACATTGGTTTAAGACTCTACCTGTGCAGAGCCACAATTACTGAATTGCATCTGTGCAAGGAAATCTTGTTTCCACACATGCTTTGTGGCAGAATGAGTTCTTGACCACAAGTACGAAGTTCTTGGATGTTAACTTTTGTAACATTTAGGAGTTCGCTGGTGAGTTTTTGAAGTACGCTTTGCTGGATACAATGCTCTTGGACAACCATTCTTCTGTCTGAAGGCCAAGAGTCAAATGGTGGTGCATATATTATGGGCTTCTCCATCAATCCAGAAAGTGTCAGTGGCAAATGAATTACCTATGCCGTAAGTAAATTTTGCTGTATCAGTGGGAAATTCCCACATATGCTATAACTGTTGTGTCTAGGGATGCTCTGGGATAAGAAGCATTGTATAAATGTAGGTCATTACTGTTAAGTTACGTTCTCTGAATCCCTTGTTCCATGATTGTTTGCTTTAGACCCTGTGGTACCATGTGAGTGGAAAAAAAAGAAAATCTAAATAAAGCACAAGGGTATCCAATCTACCCTAACAAGAAAAAGAATTGTTAAGGAAATCGTAGTGCTGAGGTCTAAATATTTCACAATTAGGCATTCATTTGGAAAGAGCAGCTGCTCTATATCCTCCACATACTATTTTGCTTATGTTGTTTACTCATTACAAAACACAGAATATACTTTTATTGACTACGTTTTCCCCTACAGTCTTCCAGGAGTGTAATAATGAATATTCACATTAAGAAACAGCTTCAAGGTTCTAGCACCAGCAGCAGCTGTGCTTCTTACAATGTCTGCAGTCACTTGGGTTGACTAGATGTAAATAATTTACATGTGCTGTATATAGCAACCCTTTCAGATCTCCATATATTTATGCTAATACATAAGTTAGATTTTGCTGGCAACCACTCTGTTGATCAAATTGAAACAAAAAGTAGGTTGTAGCTGTTCAGGGACTAGTCTCCCAGTTGCCCTGAACAACTGCCATGTGCAGTACAGAAGCCATCATAGTGAAGTGTTGAATCTCAAGATCTCTGAGGAATATTTTAAAGCTGATTATCACTATCAAGGAAGTCCTTGAGGTCAGAAGGCACTGAAGTTCTCTACAGAGTTTGTCTACTTACCTATTACTTCAGAATTTATTAATATCCAAACACATCAAGGAGCAGACACTAAGCTCTTTTGATATACAACAGCAAGATTGTTCCCTCACATTCTTTCATCAATAATATAAAGCTGCAGCAAGTACAGGAAAAATTGTTTTTTCCTTCAGTATCTACCATGGAAGTTTTGCATCTCATGACAGATCCTTAAGTTTATAGTTACAGTATATAGATCTCTGTACAATGCTGTGGACGATCAGACTGATTACACAAAAATATGAGGATGCTCTATCTGTTTGAGCTGTGAACTCACGCACCCCTGCCTATGAATGTATCTCTTGTGTAGATGAAAAGCAGTATGTGCAAGTAAAAAAATCATGTCCCCCCAGCTATCTGTTAAGGCACACAGGTGACCTATTTGCATATACAGACAGGGACCGTTCTTCAGGAAAAATTCCTGTACTGTCTTTGAGGTTTGGTCAAAAGAGTTAACTGCTACGTGCATATGGCTTACCTAGTTGTCATTTTGCTTTTCTGCTTTATTTTAAGGGACGTCCTCTATTTACCTCTGTTGGCAGTTCTTTTGGTTTATGGTTTCACCTGAAAGTGCCAAACGGGATTGAACTGGATACTACTATACGAGGACTTATACAATCAAGAAACTCTCAGTGTAGAAATTTATGTTGCAAAGTAATATCCAATAGAAAATGCATTATTTATTGTTTTTAGAACAGTACAGAAAAGATGCACAGAATTGCTAGTGTGATGTATATTCTGCAGTTTTCTAGCAGGAAATCATCCATGGTTTTTTGCTTAATTTTAAGTTTCCATCAACCAACAAACACACATTTCAGTATTCTCTTTGATTAGTCCCTTTAATTAGCTTTTCCTGTGCATGGTTTTTTTTTTTTTTGTAAGCTGAAAGGAAAAACTTAATTCTCACCTCTGTTGCCCAGAATAGTGGTGAGGACATTCAGATGTCAGTGCTTTGCGCTATAACACCTAGGCAAACAGTAAGCAATTGCTTTTGCTGGAGGGGTATCACTGTCTGGCTAACGGTTGCTCAAAGTTAGATGTATTCATGATACAAATACACATACCCACTGCATCGAAAATTAAAAATGTCAAAGCGAACTCTCCAGATGAGAAGTCTTTGACTCGTTTCAGTCCATTTTTTTTCTAAACCAACCAATATCTTTGCTACAGGCTTATAGCACCCCTTAGATGCATATCAGAAACATGGGGAGGTGCAGAGAATTGACATTTTACTTACAGAACAGAAGCTAATGGACTAGTTACTGGCATTTCAATAGCTTATGGTGAATAACAGAGTGCCAGCATTTTAACAAATGAGCTCATGATACAGCCTGTGTCACAAGGGAACATGTGTTCAAAAAGAGAAGGATTCAGTGACTAGAGAATTTATTTGTGTTTTTTTCTATGGTAAACAAAAACACTTGGCTTTTACACAGGAGAAAGAGACACCAAAAAGTGTTAAAAAAGAGTACAAAAAAAATGCAGTGTTTAGCAGCATTTTAGAAATGCTTGTATGTAGTCCTGAAGATATATATTGAGGCAATTGATTACACAGAACAGGAGTTAAAATACTGAGCTGGGAATGAAATTTGAAACATTTACTATCTGGTGCAGTTTGGTCTTTCCTTTGGAAAATCTTTGCTCTTCTGGAATATTTTTATAAGCCCTTGGAACAGTCCTCTTAGGACTTAGGAAGTAATAAGCATTACATACACAGGTGAATCATTCCAAGTGGGCACAGAAATCTCTTCAGGCCTTCCTTTATTTCCAAATAGAGGGGAAGAGAGAGGGAGGAATGGATATACTTATAGACTTACATGTGCTTATAGATACCTAGTGAGATTTTCAAAAGAGCCTAATTCCTGTTGGTTTTAATAAGAAGTATTTAAATATTTGCTAAAATCCTACTTATGTTTCTTACTTTCTCTTTAGACTTATATTTGACTATCAAAACTGGCTTGCAGAATAAAATCCTTCAAGTTTTACGTGGCTCAGATTCTCGCATCTTGTTGTATTTTGCTTTAGCGTTTAAATCACCTGAGACTGAGGTGATAATAAATGGTTTCATGAGTCTGAATCAAAGGTGTGACTGCAATTTGTATAAATATATCCAGCTAGCATTAAACAAATTGATGAGGTTATTGTTAAGCCCTGTAGGTGTCAAGGCTCTTGAGTCAAACTCATTTTTACGTGTGGATCCATGTAAGCTCTATAGTCCAGTCTAAAACATGCTTTGCCACAAGTATATTGATATCACAAGACAGATTCACTCAAGTGTTTTCGTCTTGCTGTGATTGCAATTTTAGATGGCAGTATAGGCATAGCGTAAGTTTTGAATGCTACACAAAATTTGAAGTCTTTAATTCTTAAAGAAAATGAGTAATTGAATGGTAATCCCTGGACAATTGCCATCATTATTATTAGTGCAGATCATATACGTACTATCAACACATATTCGACAGTATTTCCCCAATTAAAGCTTTCCAGCTGGTGAGTACTACTGTTTTCCCCTTCAGTAAAGTTGTACTGTCAGGCTTGTCTCAAGTTTTGTCTGTCTCTGGTTTTGCAATGATTTGCTTTCTTCTCTGCAGAGAACCTCCTACTTTTTCTTATCTTGTGTTTTTTTTTTCCAGTCTTTCTTGGTAATTTTTTGCTTTGCAAATTAATATTTCAGTTTATAAGTAGTGGTTTAAGAAATCAAAATAATAATGTTCTAAACCTTTGAAACGGAGAACTTAAATCATAGTTGCAAATTTAAATTCTTAGGTTTTCCAACTGGATTTCACTAAACATATTCTTATAAATAATGAATTCAGCTTTTCATCTGCCATATAAAATGTGATGTTTCTTACTATAAATCATTCGAAAACAAACATTTCTGCTGAAATAAATCTCTGTGGGAAGGTGGATCATAGGTGATTTTTAGGCATGAAGGGTCCAGTGGCAGAGTTTGTGAATTAATATATTATTAAAGATGAACTGGAAATGTAAAATTCTAGAACAAGTCCATGTTGCAAGATTGTTTCCTTATCCTTGATTGTCTGTTGTGAATTAGTCTGTCGGTTCCATAGAAAATTTCCATTAGGAAATTTCCTGAAAAATGTTTAGAATGAGAACAGTCTAACCTAAAGCGTCAGTAATTTCATGGTGAGTTATGTGTCTTGAATATAATAGTTCAGCACCACTCAGCTGACATGGTTCATTAGTTATCGTCAAACCCCCAGATCATCTTTGTGCAGAAGCCCAAAAGGCTCTAAATATGCACGTGCAGTGCAATTATGAGGTAATCAAAATAAAATTTAACAATTTTGAAGTTAAATTGAAAATAGATAGTCCTTTCAAAGCCTTAGATTAAAGGAAGACAACCATATGTGAATCAGATACACCACTGCTGAATTATCTTGTTCAGTGTCTGTGCCTTCTAAATAATAGACAAGGTAACTGTACAGAATGATTCCTTTGAAGGATCTGACAAGCATGATTTATGGCATAGCCCAAAACACAGTCTTTGCTTGCATATTCAGTCAAAAGAGCTTCATTTTCCCCAATTCTAATATTGTGGAATTATATCTAAATTGTGTCTTAACTTGGAAAGTCACAGGAGGGAGAATATAAATTACACTCTTACAAAAATATACAAGAGATTTAAATTGGAAAATTGCTGTTTTGGAATGCAAGACAGCAAACTACAATTAATCACTGTTCTTCCTCTCATCAGACTTCACAGTGAAGCTTCAAGAAACATAATGCAGTATTTTAAAAGGCTCATTTAAAAACCTTTCTCAAATACTATAAACATCTGGGAAAAAAGGATATCCTTGTTTAGAATAAATCATTCAATGAGTTAATATTTGAGAACATAAAAGTAATTCTGCTTGCTTAAAGCCTCCAAATTTTTAAAAAGCTCAACTTGTGGAATTATTTTTAGATTCAGGCATTTATGAAAGTTCCCTGTAATCCCCATATGGAAGGAGAAAGTGATAAACTGGAATATTAACCCCAAGAAAATAGGTGCTTCAGATTTTCTGTAGGTTTTAAAGGATGGCCTATATTGTTCCTAAAGCACCTAATATCAGAGTATCATCCTAACGAACATTACAAGTATAGGCTTTTTCAAATGCTTGACACTCTGCTTCATGTCGCTGAGGTTCCCCATAGAGACTTCCTACCTAATCTAAGTCAGACGTATGTCCTCCGTCTAGAACCCTCATATCTGTGTGCTGCAGACTCTTACGACTCAGCTTTTAAACCTCATGAAACAGAATTGCCCACATAATTGTTTGCATAAGCAAACGTTCTCTTTGAGCAACCTGTAGCTCAGAAGCATTTTTCTAACTCTATGTTCTGCAGGAAAGAACCCTCTTAAACTTTCTGTGAGGGCATGTTTGCATTGCTAACTAGGGCTACCTCCTTTTTATGTACACCACAGATTTTGTTCTTCCTTAATCTTGTCTGGCTTTCCAGCAATATAAAGAAAAGGCAATGCTTAACAGAAGAGAGATTCTACTTTACTTGAGGAAAATAAAACTATCCACACAAGTGTATTTTCTGTTCATGTGGATTTTTTTTTTTTTTTTTCCGTCATAGTTGCTTGGTTTGATAGATTTTTAAGGATTCCAGGAGGAGGTAGATTGAATACTTCATTGCTGAGTCCTGCACAGCCATAGAACACAGGTACCAGAATGGACCAGAGCCTGCTCAGCATATTCCATTGCAACATTCTGGGTATTCAGGATTTCAATCGTTTCTGAAGGCTGATGGTGAAAAACTGTCATCAGGTCACCTGTCAACTTTTAAGGACAACAAATTTGACCTGAGGTCATTTGCAGAAGCATTCTTTGGAAAGAATTTATTCTCATTGCTTGTTTCCACTCCTGTATTTAGAGAAGGGATTTTATTGCTTAATAGGTAGAACAAGGGAATCCCATCTAGGTGTTTATCCTGTATAATGATATTTTGCAACTACACTAATCCAGTGACTCAAGAGCAAAGAGAGAAGGGGCAAGTGGGATAGCTGTTGTCACTTGTAAGTCCCATAAAATGTCTTGCATAAAGTCCAACATTCCTATTGTTACTAGAGCATGTGACAGCTATTTCAGAGGAGATTCAATTGCTTGTATTTAACCGTCTCAAGTGATTTTAGACATCTGCAGAACCTATTGGACAACCGTGTCGTTGAGGAATGGCAGCTGGGATCTAGGTGTCTAAAATGCCACTACGCATCCACGATTAGGTGCTTGATTTGCTTCCACGATGTCTTAACTGCTCAGATGTTGTAGGCTCATGGAAGGGACCAGAAGCAAGTCAGGGATAACACATTGTGTGATTAGACTACAGGAATAGCTGCGAGAAAAGATATGACTTGTCATGATGCGTATAATGTGTTACATAATATATAAAGAGTTTTTCATAACAAAGATGAAATTTTTATTATTATATTTTTTTTAATTTATTGGGGTGGGTTTTTTTGGACAGCAGTAACAGGACTCAGATGTGAGGCTTTGGAAGATTTTCCAGTAGCAGCAGCTGGCTCCTTGGCAGTCTCCTCAGGCAGTTGTGTTGATGCATTGGAGTTGCCTCTGGCTCTGTCACGTAATGTGGCAGCTGATGAGCCTCCTTATATGTTTGGATGCCATTTCTGTTAGATACCATTGAAACACCTTCAATTTTAGGAAATTTTTTGTACCTGTGCAAGATACGTATATATGATATATATATATGTATCGTATATATAATGATGTATGTAATGTGATGGGTATATAATATACATATGTGTAGAACTTTAAAATTCCATCTATTCAACAGGAATTTTCTACTCTAGAAAGTGCTTTGCAGTGAGTTACTGGGTTCCTATGAAGAAGCTTTACAAAACAATCACTGAAGTCCTGCAAAGCAGGTGGAACTAAGAGACTCGAGACTGGTGCTGCCTGAAACCTGTGCCCACAGATGGAACTCACCAAAAGATACCATTTTCTTTTGTACTAGTGTCCGATGTGAGTAGTTAGCTTAGCTAGCTACCTCCCTTATCCCTGCGTAGTTTTACTGTACCTGTCCATTTTAACGAGTACTTTATTAGCTGCTGTGCTTTCCATACCTCCATGTAAAAGTTCACATACATTCAGAAATTACTTATATGGGTCCCAGATTAAAAAAAAAAAAAAAAAAAAAAAGGGCAGGGTGGGGGAAGTGAACACATGTACACGTTATACTGTGCCATATGTTGTAGTAAACTGGGTGTATGAATTCCCATATGTGGATTTTCTTATCTCTGCCCCTTACATAACTTTGACATGAATGTCCAAATTGCCAGAGGAAAAGGCAGTGGGATACATTTTTAGCTCATCTTTGACAAGGCTTTCATTGGATGCCTACAGTTTTTTTCCAGTACAACTAACTGCAAAAGGTAAGGATGGCATTAACATATATTTTTTTTGGTGCATTTATGATTGCTTGGGAAGTCGAGCGTCTTTATGAGTGAAACTAGGAGTTTTGAGATCCATATCATTTTGACTGAGCCTGCATTTCATTGCAGGTGTAAATTTTTGCCCACAGTTATTTCTCTGACTTACGGGTAGGAAAACCCAAGACCAAATTAAAAAAACAGTAATCATACTTGGACGTCAGAATGATTTGTTCCCAAAGATTAGAAAAAATCCCACACTTTCATAAAGCTATCTAAAAGCTTGATAATGAAAAAAATCCATCAGATTTTTAATCTTTTTGGTTTTGCTTAAGAAAGACCCAGTATCATTTGCAACCATCCAGCCTTTCTTCCATGGCTCACACGCCTTTTGAGGAGACAGATACTCTGGCTTTGCTCTCCTGTCTTTAGAGAGTTATTGCTCAGGCATTGGTTGCTGTTCCTAACTGCTTCAAACCTGCATTCAGCTGTGCTTACTCCAGCTGATGTAGTGCTTTCTGTGAGGCCTTGCAGGGCCTGAAGTTTTAAAATAGGAATCTGGAATGGCAATGACATTTAGGCTGCAGGGCTTTTCATTAAATTAAAGGCACTGGGGAGACTCTAATAATAGGGATGAAGCCGAGAATGGGCAAAGAAGAATTTGATCAGATAGTGCTCTTGTAATTTGATTATGCTTATGTAAGGGAGAGCTGGGACTGGAAAGGCAAGAAGAAGAGAAGAATCAACAAAGAGTAAGATGACATTAGGAAAGCTTTTTATTTCTACTGAATAGCCAGGAAGAGCTGAGTAATGTAATTTTTATTCTTATATGAACTGACCTAAACTTTGGGGATCGTCTGGATTCACTATACTGCAAGGCTAACATGGTTCAGTTCTTCCAATCCTGTTCTCTTCTTCGTGCTTATGCTTTGGTAAATCTAAAAATAAATTGAATGTAAATCTTGTTTATGTAGGAGTGAATATGAAGAATGTATCTTCTGCACACGCAAATGATCTGGTAGGACATGTTTCCTGGACATGCTTTTAGCTACCTTAGTGATCTGACTTACTCAAAAGCAACAGTGGTACTAAAGAGGAGGATGCCTGTGAAGTTAAATGAGGGCTTGGATACCTCAGAAACTTCTGAGCATAACTTCAGACACCGATATTTAGACTATGTGCATGTTTCCCATTCATAGGGAAAGAAGCAGGGTTTAAAACACTCCAAAAAGATTTTGAACATTATACATGTCATTCCTGATTCACTTCTTTGGATGAATCATTTGCTTTCTCTAGGGGAAGCTAAAGGCATATTCCTGTTGAGAAAAGCTTTCCGTTTTTGCTGAGAATGAATCTAAGATACTACACAGGTGAGGAAAAAAAAAACCCAAACACATTTCTGTTAATGATAATGCTGGACTCTGAAATTAAACCCAGCAGGTGGGTAGATGCTACATGCGTTTCAAAGGATACTGCAATTCCCCTACAGTAATCTGACTGAGGGCAGGCATGGAGCTGAGGTTAGGCTGGGGCTGTCTTCTTCCATCTGTAGTGTTTTGTGAAATGAAACACAGGGACGGAAACTTGACTTTCAGAACATCGATGGATTGTGTTTCCTTTGGTTAATGGCCTAATGTATCTTGTTTTGACTGCAAGGCTCTTTACTGGGTTTTATTCCAGGTCTTGCAAATGAAATCGCAGAATCCAGTATTTGACTGGATACGTAACAGTACCACCATTCCACCGGGGGATGCTGCTGGTGTCCGAGTTGAGATGGCATACCAAACCATGTTTTTACTAGGGAGCTAACTGTTACTTCTTTATGGAATCGTAGACTATCTCAAGTTGGAAGGGACCTATAAGGATCATCAAGTCTAGCTCCCTGCTCCTTGCAGGACTACCTAAAACTAAATCATAGGACTAAAAGCATCGTCCAGATGCTCTTTGAACTCTGACAGGCTTGGTGCCATGACCACTGCCCTGGGGAGCATAGAATCATAGAGTTGTGATATCTGTGTCATATGTTGTGATAGAACACGGCATGAATTTGACAGTATATGCAAGTATATCCAAAATTTAAAATTTCTTGATACTTACCACTGTTCAGGTCAGCCAATCTTCCACTCATTTTCACTTCCTTTGGCAGTTTAAAATGGGAAAGATTGAAGTAATGTAAACACGACCTTGCATAGGGACTGGAGGAGGTAGATTTCATTGATATGCCTTGTGTCTTGTATGATCTACCATGATGTAAAATGATGGAAAAATGTACACATACATTCTGCGAGGAAGAAGTTTTAGATAAGCATTTTTGCGTTTACTTTCATCTGGAAGAACCAACTTGAAACTCAGATATAGGATTCTGCTGTACAATGCTTATGTCCTCGAATTTTGCTGCAATATTAGTGGCTGATTTTGAAACTCCAGCCTATTGTGTGAAATTATACTTACTCACTATGTTAGACTCAGTGTGTGCCAAAATATGTTACATGGACCAATCCATTTATTATGCTTTTTAGTTATCCTATTCAGTGGATCAGTTTGTGTGATGCATTACTGTGAAAAGTTTTGTCAATTGATTGATTTTTAATTTGCTGTGGAAAGAAAAATCAAATCAAGAAAGAGATGTTAAGATTTCATTGTATTGAGCCTTACTCTGCTTTTACAATACCACTTGCTCAGTCATCTTCCAGAGGAACAATGTTGATATGAGATGCAAAAAAAAAAATCATTTCTCACCATGTTTTGTGAAGTATTTTTAGCAGCAGTTTTTAGTGCTTTGTTTGCAACACTGAGTATTGTCTTGGCTCAGTCACAAAGCCACCAGACTTCAATCATATCCATTTGTCATGATCGCCAAGAAAGCAATTCTGATATACTTCATCAGTTGTGGTAAGGTATAAAGGAATAAAAAAATCCTGTAAAAGATCCTGTATCTCAGTCAACCACTACTGAAATCTTGTTGTTCTCAGTTGAATTATATTAGAAATTAATGGAAACCTTACTTCTTTTGAGTGGTGATCCACTACCTGGGGTAACATCTGTAAGTGTACAGATCTACTACCTTGCAGTCTGCATTCCTGTTTTATCCTGCACGTAGTGTGTATTAGCCATTGTACCGTCCAGCTGTCTAGCTCTCTGTGTGATGTAAAGAACAGCTCAAACGCAGTGCTAGTCCAAAAATGTTTAAGACCTGCTTCCACGTTTTATTGTTTTCCCCATTGACTGGCCTTAGCAGGGAGGTTTTTAGGCTTGTGAGGGAAAATGCTGTCTTTGTGAGTTTGATTTCTGCTGCCCCTTATAAATTTAGTTGTCAGTTAATGCTATTACATATACGACTTATGAGTTAAGGGTGTGTGTTCCTACGTGCAAGTGTAATTCCTGTGAGCGTAGCTACTGAGGATAGGGTAGACCCTGTTATACCAGTAGCTTACAAATCACTCAGAAATGCTTATCACACATCTGAACAATTCCTTAGTGAATACGTTGATCTAGATAGGATTTTATTACAACATGAAAACTGTAGTTACTAAAACTGGTTTATGATTTTTGGCTGAAGTATGTTTTGCTATCAAATTCTAGGTAATATGGTTTTGCAACAGTAAAGATATTCCCTGATGATGTTTTACTAGAAAATTTCGAAACTAAATTAGTGCAATTTGAATGCACATGTAAATTCCACTTTGGCTTTCAGGAGCCAACAAATTTCAAAGGTTGCAGGTGGATTAAATGCATAAAATGAAAAAGAGAAAAAAGCTAGTGGCTGCTTTTCATCGTATTTAATTTTGTTTGAAGAAAGCAAATGGAGGGAGAGAGAAAACAAATTACAAGAAGTAACAGGTTTTGGAATCTTTTGCAAAATAATTGATTTGATAAAAGATAATAACCCCACTAAAAATCTGCCATATGATGTTAATAACCCTGGTCCAAATAAAGAGAAACTGCTCATTCTAAAGTTTAAACTCTGGAATTATCCTTAGGTGTTTCCTAAAGAAAATCCTCTTTCTGTCTATTAAATATTTTCCTAAACAAAATCTTTCTGTCTATTAAATATATAATTTTGGTCCTTCCTGGACCTGGCTTACCTGGCTGGGCAGGGTGAGATTAATCCTTTTGTATTAATCCTGATTTAATCTTTATTGTATTGTATCAACTAAATTATCAGTGTCTGTGGTTATATTACATCTAATCAAAATGTCTAATGACATTTTAGATACTCCAGACTATTTAGATTAGTTTAGCAGTGGTCAGCATAGCAGATGCATCCTCGTCTTCTGTAATAACGGTAAAGGCACAAAACACGGTGCTATTGCAGAACAGATTGGAAAAAAACTCTACTGTTATTTAAAGATAGGCTGGTTAAATACCTACTGCCTTGTCAAGTTTTTCCTCCAAGCAGCAGCGCAAAAAATTATCAAGGTTTTAATATAGGGAGTATTTTACTTCTACAACAAGAATATGAATTGAGAAGTAAAGGTTTAACATTCTCTATTACTATATTCACTGTATACTGAATTCAAGTAAATTATCCTAACAAAGTAAAACTTCTAGAAATTTCTTATTTTGTTCTTGTCTTCTTTGGCTTGGCAGGAACAGGGTGAATGTTGTGTCAGGAATGTGCTGTTAAAACAATATTTCTCTCATAATAAAAGCTTCAAATACCATTTTAGTACAATAATAATCCTTTTTTCTTTTTGGGGGGGGGGTGTCTGGTGATGTATCCTGTGATTTACAAAAAGAAAAATTATATCATTAACAATAATTAATAACAGTTCACCATAGCATTAGCTTCACTGTGGCATAATTTCCTTGGCCTTGCAAATTTGCTGTTGGCACAGCAACACTCAGTAAAGTTTTGGAGGAGGTATGCTGGCAAAATACGCAGGAGCTACACATTTAAAATCTAGTAAGTCTAATTCATTACAAGAGTTAATTACTTGTATTTACTATTAATGACAACTATAAACCATCTTTTGTAAAAGAAAAAATTTATTTCATGTGGTATGTAGTCTTACATGTGTTTTAGAAAAGACTATAAGACAGACATCTAACAATACCTACAAATACATTTTTGTTGAAAGCTTTGGCAGAAACAAGAATACACAATAGGATTAAGAGCAAAACAGACAACTCTTTTTGCCAATATATTCCATTTTCAGTGCTAGCTAAATGGGTAAAGAGAACAGTCATGAAGCACTCAGCCAGCTCTATTTAGGTTTTATCTTACTAATGCACATTTAAGAATTATTAAATTTTAGCTTAGTAAATCGAGATTTTAAAACTTGAAGGTAAAGGACTAGTCAATTCTTTTTTTCCCCAGATGTACTTTATGGATTTGATAGGCCAACACAAATGTCAATATTTTGCATTTAATCAGTTCTTAAAAACAAATGCATCACTTCTTAATTACTCAGTAGCTTAAAGCTGTTCTCGTTGGACTGTTATGAGCTGTAATGTATATAGGTACATAGATTACGTCATCTATCAAGCAGATTGCACTTGCTGTTAGTCAGAGCTCTTTACTATATTTAGATTTTTTATATAAAACTTTGTAAGTGAAATCTTGGTTACACTGAAGTCAATGGCAAAACTCAACTGACTTTAATTAGCCAGGATTTCACCCTTTGCTGAAGGATTTGCAACATAAAAATAGCGATTAGAAAGTAGATTTTTTTAAAATCAAAGATAACAGTCTCAGCCTTTTCATTTTCATAGTCTTAGAAATATTAAAGAATTATTTTAAAAAAACAGATTGATATTGCAGGACTTATCTGTTTCATCAAAACTCTCTGGTCATTGTATCATGCTCCTTGGCATAAGGGACTTTACTAGCAATATGTACAGAGCTATTCCTGTGCAAGCAGTCCAGAGATGTACTTAAAAGACACCCTGGATGTGAGGAAAAGGTCCAACACACAAAGTGAACTATGTAGAGGTTTACTTGCATCACCCTAATTCTCCTTCCTAGAGGAAAAACAAATAGGGAAATAAATTCTTTGTCAAGTTGCTTTTCTTCAGTAATGTGGCTTGAACTAGGAATTAAATACCATTTTTCTCCGTTGTACTAAGAAATGAATGCAGTACTCATTTTAAATGTATGCAAAAATTACTCATTATTGAATATCAGCTTTCTGTTCAGAGCCTTTTTTCAAGGTTTAGAAATCCAGCACCTAAAATAGAAGTTTATAATGTAAATGCTGATACAACATAATAGCACTAGCGGGTGATGTTATGATAATCAACCAAACCTATTTGCTGAGGGCTTTTTCAGCAGTTTAAATGGATGAAGCCTGTTCATAGCAAGGAGACTATAATGGGAAGCCTGCAAAGGGTTACCTCATTACTTTGAATGTAACACAACTCGATGCAGACAGCGATCAGCATTCTAATGTATTTATTTCAGGCAGAAGCTTGGTTTCTCCCTGCGTTTTGCTAAAGACTCTGAAAACAAAATAGGCAATAAAAATTGAATTTGGTTAGGATTCTTTCCTAAGATTTGTGTGGAGAAGATTGTGCACCAAAATCAAAGCTAGCATTTGGGTAAGAGTACACAAATTATGTATTTACATCTACTAAGTGTAACATTTTTACTGTTCTTCTGAGTTCTCTGGTTTAGTTGCTCTTTCAGACATCAGTGTGCTAGTAGGTAGGTTTTCCAGAGTTGTGGTTCTGCCTAACATTCCCTGAACCTTTGGACCTAAACCCAAGTTCCTGTTATTTTTGATGAAAAGTATGAGTGGAAGCTAATATAATACGGAGTTGACTGTATCAGCAAGGCTAGGCTTGTAGAGATTGATAATAGTGTCTAGGAGGAAAACAACAGATGAGCTGCCTGGCACAAAAACCTGGAATACCTGGAATATTTTATTTCAGTGGGAGTTTTGTCTGAGTGCAAATTAATGCCCAGTATTTCCCACAGTAGTAAAGGCGAGTTTAACACAGTAGGTTTTAAATACAAGTCACTAATGAGAACATGATAATCAGTGGAGAGACTGGAAACGAGGTTTAAATCTTGCTGCACTGTCCCATTTTGATTAATACAATTATTTAATTTCAGCATCTGTAAGATTGATCAGAATGTTTAGGTGAACTTGGCAACTCTGAAGACCTGTGTCTGACTCCATTTTATTATCTTCTCTGTGATTCCAATAATCTCAATTTAAGTTTGCACAGAAATACCACACTTGTGCTGTACTGCTATGCTATCTAGCGCTTTCCTTCCTTAGTACTGGATAATAGAAAGTATATTTTTATCATCTAATGTCCCTGACTTTCTAGCAGTGGCATGTCGCTGACTCTGACTAAATTTGAAGCTATAATTAATCAAAAAGGAATGTTGAAGGCCACCAGATTTCCAGCTTTTCATATTACTGTTTTGTTTTAATATTTTGTAGAAGGATTTAAAAATTGTCTACTAAGATTTAGCATTGGGTGATTTTTTTCCTGAGTTTTAGAAAAAAAAGCTCCTCATTAAAAAAAAAAACGTTTATACCATTTAGTTTTATACAAGATAAAAGACAAAACGTTAGGTACCTGGAATCCTATATGTACACACATATATAAATACATATTTATTATTTAGTACCAATATAGAAGTTGGATATAACTCTCAGTAAGGTAAATGCCGTAGTGAATACATATCAAAGCACCAACAGTTTCTGGTATGATGCTTGATTATTGACGACTTTTCGTCAGCAATTATGATGATTCTGGAACTTTGCCACTTTCGTGACTGTTCTCAGCAGTCTTCATCCTTTTCTGTTCCTTTTTTTTTTTTTTTTTTTTTTTTTTTTTTTTTTTAAATACTGACCTCATATCTACCAGAGTCATAATACTGCTAGAAGGCCAAATCATATTTGACTGTTTAACAGTAAAATAATCTGTATGGCCAGAGGGACTTTCCTTTCTTAATTTTTTTTCTTTACTTGCACAGAACAAAAGGTTGCGATGAAAAGGACAAAAAGTGCAGAAAATAAAAACTAAAAAGTTGAACCATAAACTTTATTTTTAAAACCTTCTTAAATTTAAGGGTGTATAAATTAGATAAACTAATGTCAGCTAGAGGAAGATAATGTGCGAGAGAACTGTGGTATTATCATGTCTAAATCTTATGATATTCTGCTACTTTTTTTGTGAGTATTTACTAAAAAGCTTTTGAAAAATGTGAGAATTTCGGGAGGTGATAACAGTGAACGCTACTGCTGTTTCTTATGCAGGAATAAATCGTAGCTGCATACATTTTAACCAGTTACAACTAGAAGGAGATTTATTGTCTGAAAGTATAAGAAGAGGATGAATATTAGTTTTGGAGAGGAACAATTTCAAACAATACAGTGGTTTCTGGATTAAATTAAATTATAGTAAAACCAGGGCACAGTAGCCCAACTAAAGCTTCACAGAATATGAGGGACTGTCCATATGTCTGCTTTTTACTTTGGTATTTTCTTTTTTAACCAGTGGGGGAGGAAGAAAAGGCAAACTATGCAAGCCCTTTCCCAAGAGCTAAAACCTGACACTACTTTGGGGCTTTATGATGCTGTAGCTCCTGTGGAGAGCTGCTGCTCTCCCATACCTTCCATGCGGCTCAGTCTTTAGCATCTTAGCCTTGCTCTAGATAACTCCTTTGTTTAATAACATATTGTCCGTCTTGAAAGGCTGTTAGAAATTGGTTGAAAATACGAGGAGAAAAAAACCATGAAATTTTCAAAATTCAAGACAAAAGAGTCCAGCCTTAGGCCTAAGTGTGGGTAAGCATCAACGAATACACATGCAGAAATGTTGCATGCAGAAAAGGGTTCGCAAAGGTGCGTGGTATTTACCGCCTTGAGCTGAGCTTTGCAGTTGGTACTGCAGGGTTAGTCAGGAGCCACGATGGCGAGGGTACCGTTGGGCAGTGCTGCCAGTAATGCTCTCTCTCAGATTTCTTTTTCTGACTACACTCTTGCATTTTTCTGCTTTACTACTTCCCAGAGAAAACTTCTACATTTAAACAAAGTAGAAACTTGTATGCGTTAACTTATTTTTTTATTATCATAAAAGTAAAACCCATAGGGTAAAAAGTAATTTTTCCTTTGAAAAAAAAAGCTTAACAGCTGGGAATTTGGAAAAGTGAGTGGAAAAAGAGAGTTTAGCTCAATTAGCTACTGTCATTCAGTAGCTTCCTCCTGGGATAACTTCATTTCTTTATTCTATTGTGTAGACCTAATTCCATTGTCATGAAAGAGAACAGATGAAAGGAGTTAAAGGAGTCTTAACTACAGCAAATCTAGTATATTAATTTTCCAAATTGTACCAAAATAAAAGGGTGCTGTTTCTGTCCTGCAGTTTTTGCTTAGAAAGCAGTTAAGACCTCAAACCTATGAGCATCCGTCACACTCCTCACCTCGGATAAATGTGAGTTCCACGAGACGCTCATGAGCCTCTACAGACATTGAAGATTTCTAGGATTCCTGTGTAAAATAAAAGAATACTTTTGAATGTACTTTCGTACCATGTAGATGCATTAAATGAAATTCGGCTTTTAGAATTTCTAGGTTTCAAATGTTTAACCGATGCTGTCGTTAATCTGGGTAGCCAAAGGAAAAGCAGTGAAACGGTTCCACTGTGAGCCTACAACAGTAACACTGCGTGGAGTACGTGGTCCTTAGGTTAGAGCTCTTGTTTCTCTGAGGAAACATAGCCATGCACCTGGATCTTGCAGAGGGATCCACACACTCAGAAGTCAGTGATTATTCTTACTCACCGCACTCTGAAGTTGCGTGAGCCTTCACGGGTTCAGGACAAAAGACTGTACTTGACTCTCTTGGTTTGCCTGTCTTTTGATATGCTCTTCAGGTAAGCTTTCCATCTGTTCCTCTAGGTTCTTCTTTCCCCCAACCATATGGGAAAAGTATCTGTTGGTTTTGGCAGCGAGCTTGTGTCTGTTGAAGCTGTGATTGCTGTATAACTTCTTCCTTTGCTGCAGAGCTTTTAAGATGTGCAGCTTATGCCCTGGCCAAATTCCCAAACTGAGTATTCCCTGCTTCTCTCACTTGCAGGGCCCAATCAAAGGTAGCTGGGAATGAAAAGTTTGTGTGGGAAAGCAGATGTACCTCTCTGTATTATATCCATTAGGCCATGTTTGAATATTATCTCAGTCTTATTTGAAGCAGGACTTAACCATGGTTTCCCACATACCAGGAGGGTGTGTCAGTCATCTGGCTACTGGATAGTCTCGGTAAAACTCTCTGTTGAAATTATTCCATGTTGGCTGAGTAATTCCATATTCATTGGGTGAGGGAAGAAGAAGTAAAAGAGGAATTACTATAGTTTGATAATTAAGGCATTCATGCATATAGGACATCCAAATTCAAGTTCTTTGTCCCTTCTATGAATATTGAATGACTCGTATGTAGTGAAACAGCTTCAGTAGTTCCACCACGAAACACCTCACAGGTTGGTACGTAGGGCACTCCTTCGGGATGTGAAAAAATTTGGTTCAGGATCTCACAACAGGTCAGCTACAACAGGCATCTGAAACAGGTCTCTCACCTAATCACTCAGCTTTTGGGTACAGTCGAGTGAACAGATGCCGGACAACCTTTCCTCTCCTATTAATTAAACCATCCTCTAAATAAAATGTGTGTACTGACAAGATGAAAGAGTACAATATTTTTTTCTGCTCTCTCTGAAAGATAGAAAACTTGAGTGGCTTCATGTTAAAACCTGCACACGCTTTGTAGTTAACTGTCATTACTAGATACACATCCACAGTAGAAAACAGTAAGAATGTCAGGCTTGCTCAGTGCTGAGATAATAATATCCTAAGCACAGTGGCCAATGAGCTTTAATGTAGGCAGAAATTAAAATATCTCATGCTGTCTAAATAAGTGATAAAGGCTGCATTTAAATGGAGACTCCAAATAATGTGAGATTAGTAAACAGTTTTATGTCAGTTGGAAGTAATGAGGTAAACCTTAGCCAATGTAACAGTCCCATTTAGGTGCAGCATAGCAAAAAATTCTGCGTCTGAAGAATAGTAGAAACACTCTGTATACAGTAACAGTGATTGACTGGACATTAACTGTAGCTATGCCTGGAAAAATAAGTGTAAGTGTTGGTTGCATACAGTCCTTTGCATACCTTAGTCTGTATAGGATCATTGCCAATTATCAACGTTAATTTAGTCAGTTTATTTTCCTTATAGTCCACTTGCAGTGAAGGGATAAAATGCTGGTTGTGAATAGCATGCATAATATGTAAATAAGACACTTAATCCTATACAAAAATAATTGTATACAGTGCAATTTTGAGATTAGATTTCAGTCTGAAGCTCTTAAGAGTAAATGCACCTCAAACTTTTCAACTGCCTTTTTGAGGAAATTGGAAAATTCAGTTCTCTGCTGTCTTACAGTGATACAGATAATGTATATTGAAGAGAAAATGGGGAAATAATAGCTGTAGTTACATCAGTTCTTGCTTTTGAGATATATACATTTATAGGGCACATGTGACATTTTTTATGTTCTTAGAGTGGGACTTCATTACTCAAATGTTTAAATATAAAATATCGAAAATGTTTTCCTTCTCTTAGTTTTCACAGATGTTCTTTATTTTTGAAGTAAATATCAAAGACACTTTGAGCCAAATTCTCATCTCAGTTATATCCAACCAAGCCTGCCAGTTTCAGTGCACTTGCTTAAGCATGTCTGATCATGGTTTTCTCCCCTCTCATATTTTCCCACCTATTCTCACTGTCATATGCTTCAGTAAAGCCTAAGTTCCATATCTAATGTTGGATACCCTTAGCACAATCCCATGTGGCTCATGCTGCCAAGTTGCTTTTTTTTTGTTGTTTTCTACAATAGCAGAAGACTTTGATCTTTATTTTAAATTGTGAAAAAAACACAGATTAAAGAAAAGGAACGTTAGAGTTGCTTCAAGAAGAAGATTTATCAAAATATCTAAAATGCGAGGGAGGAGGAGGAGGAGGAGGCTTTTTTTTTTTCCTTTTCTACCTTGGGCTGATAACATGAGTGGAAACTGCAGCTTTCATGTCCACAGTCAGCCTTTACCATATGTTACTTTGCCATATGTTACCATATGTTTTATCAAGTGCATGGCAGTCTTTCTGTGAATGCAGCCTTACATTGTGTCTTCATTATTAAAAATGGTATGTCTTTTACAAGGAGACTTCTAGCTGAAGATACCTTAATGGAAAGCCTTTTAGAAGACAAGGCAAGAGATAATTTTACTTTTTTCTTCACCGATTTTCACAAGGAAGCTACAATCTCGTATTAGCTATTTATCTGTAAATAACACCTTTTTGTGGCAAAGAAGATGTGTTCTTCATGTAGTATGTTAGATTAAAATCTACTCTCAGTGCTTGAGTAAAATGTAATTAGCTCAGGGTTTAAAAGGTCTTAAGCTGTGGCAGTGTTATGTCACATTAATGATTTAAGCAGCAATTTTTTTAAAAAGTATTTTTGACCTTGTTCAAGACAAGGTACTATTTCCCTCTGTGGAGAAAGCATTGTGTTGGCATTGAAAACTTTCAGAGTTAGCATTACACCTTAAATTTAGTCATACTTTAACCAGCTTGGAAGGATTCAGAGAAGTCCCTGTATTCACTTGAGTTTGAAAACTAGAGCAGTAGCCTAGATCTTTTTGTAGGAGGACAAATACAATAGGAACTTGATCAAGACTAGTTTCCATAGTCACTTTATATCAGACCAAACTTACCAAATCCCGTTGCTTTTAGATGTTTCTCTACTAAATGCTTCTACTAGAAAAAAAAAAAAGTTCTTCCTACTTCGTGTTTCCTACTAGTAAACCAAGAGGTTTGACTTTTCTGAAAGTGCAGAAAAGCACTAAGCAGTGCAGCCCATACTGTTGCCGACTTGAACAGACGAACGACATCCCGTGCCTAGTAAGCTCCAAAGCCGTGCATGTCGGTCGCTATACGTCAGTTGGTGCAAACTTATCTGCATATATGTATATTGCACAGCGATGAGCATAAAATTAAGCTGTGTGGGCTTTTCAAGCTTTGTCTGGATTGAGTTTCTCATGGTTCAGTGCCTTGGCCCAGTAATAGCACCCTGCCAGCAGTGAAAATGCAGGGGCGGGGGGCGAAACAACCAAATAAAACATAAACACGGGTGAATTAGGGAGATTTGGACAAACAGCTTCCTAGCAATAGTTTTGTTAGAGTTGCCTGTGTTAGGGGACTCTGTGAGGATGAAACGTTGGTCAAAATAATGCCAGTTCCACAATACTCTAGCCAGTTTACAGTAGGAAAACAAGTATATGTAGTATCTGGAAGATGGCTGATCAGATAGCTAAATGTGGAAGCCACTTGGAAAAAATTAAGGCAGAAATTGGGAAATTAAACAAAGAATGAACATCTAGGTCAAAAAGAGTAGTGAGCTGGCTGTTCTAGTCTTTAATACCATCCTTACTCATTTTATGCATGCTTTCTTTTCTCTGGTTGAATCTCTTCTGCACACCGGTTATTTATACTCTCCTTAAATGCGGTGATCAACCCTGCCTAAACATGGTTACTTTTCAGTGATTGGCTTTTTGTAGGAAACCTTTCTCAATAATCACAGTATTCTTTCTCCCTTATCCAGCTTTAAACACAAGTACTTTTTGATCCTTTCGCATACATGTTTTTTATCTTCATAGAGATAGACCTTCTGCCAGCAAATACTACTAAGGCTGATTACAAATCTCATTGCACTCAATGTCCATAAAAAACTTCTTTGGTGAGCTAGTTGGGTTTGTGGGGGTTATTTTTGTTGGTTTTGTTGGTTTTTTTTCCTTTAAAGTCTTTAGTGCCTCAGTGCCAGTTTGTCTTTTCCTTTATAGAAAGTTTATGGCTGTAAGGTGACATGTATGATTAGCACTGTTATTTTGAAATGTATATAGTTTTGCCCTAATTTTTAGTGCTATAAAAAAGTCTGAATTTTTAAATTATCACCACTCATTATGCATTTCTCATGATCATTTGACTTCTGAAATCTGTAATTGGTTTATCAATGACATAGAGATAATAACTCGAAAAAGAAACACCTCTGAGATTATCAAAGATGACAACTGTTTGATAAATTGATAAGCACGTTTAATAACCTGCTTCATTAAGTAGAAGCAGAAATGAATCTGCAGAGACGTTTACATGTAAGAAGAGCAAGTCAATTGCTTAGTGATTTTTTTTTTTTATTATAATAACAAATCTATTACCAAACGAAGCAGTTTCTTTGGCTGTCCACCTCTCACTTGCACAGAAGAGTAGTGCTTAGTACAATGAGATCAATTAAACAGTAGAGAAAATGTGCCATTTTACAACTTAGTACCAATTACTCTAGCTTCTTTCTGAGTTATAGGGTCTGTTGGATTCCTTTGAAGCTCTTCTTGGAACCTTCATGGTCAAAATCAAGATCCAGCAATTTATAATTCAACTAACCATCACTTCCTAAGTTCATGCTAAGTGACAAACCCTAAAAGAAAACATTGGATTTTTTTTAACTTAACAGACTTATCTTTCCCATTTTTCAGGCTCTTGTTGCCAAACTGTCAAAGTTCCAAGGGTAACCTGGGTTATTTCTTATGAGCATTCAGATCAGAAGCAACTTAAATAAGCACTGGAAATCACACAGAAAATAGTGTGTCATTAATTGTGACAACTTAGCTCTGAAATATATTCTTGATGCTCTTTGCACTGAGTTGTTCCGGACCTTTTAAGATATTCTAGTGGTGTGCAGACAAAATTATCTTTTAAATATTCTTGACGTTATCTTCTAATCTTAGTTATCCGGACCCCAAATAATATCTCTTCTAACATTTTTTGCTATTACTGAGACATCCATCAGGGTTTGAAGTTCCCCAAATCCACCTTTCAGTGGCCTTGCTTTCTATGTGGATATGCCATATACCTCCCAAACTTGATTTCTATTTTTAAGCATGCTAAATTTTCAACTTGTCCATGCAATTTTATCTTGCTTTTAGGCTTCTGCACCGCAGACAGCTCCCTGGATCAAAAACGTTGTACGACATGCATTAGGCAATATTAAGGCTAGCCAATTAAGTGCTGTTTCTGCTGAGTAGAAGAGTATCTCCTTTATCGTTATACACCATCAGCTTCCTAATCCCTTTAAGCAATGAGTCTGACGATTATTTTACATTTCTACTATACCTATAAAAATGCAGTATTCTTCCTGAGCCTTGCTACATGCTTTATTTTTATATTGCATTCTTGACTGTCACTTGCTGTACACTGTCAGAGAGAAGAATGTCACCAACATTGAGAGGAATATGAGAGCGGCTCCCAGTTCCTCTAATAATTCTTAGCAAATTTACATGCCAGGGTTAGGAAAACGGCTTGCAAATTACTGATAGTCATCAGAGTAAGACTATTTTTTTAGAGGACACGAAGCCTTCATATTTTTAAGTTTGAATAGGTAGATAAGGAAAAAACTGTTTCCAACAGACATCAGAACAACGAATTAAGAGAATTACTATGGTGTGGGAAGGCCTCTACTCTGAAAAGCTAGTAATAGGTTGATCAGGATTGCTAAGGGAATGGGTGATAAGTAGGTGGGGTGGGGGGGCTTAACGTAAGTTTGATTTCTGGGATAGAGTTTCACACTGATACATTCTGATTGGTAGATAATTCTGCTCAAAGCTTGAATCCTGGTGTTTTATAAACAGCTTTATGGGGAGCACTAAGCCTCTGGTCTTAGGCACTTACCCAATATCCCCAGGAAACCAAAGCTCAGGCTCTGGAACTCAGGTCTTAATTACACAAGATACTTCTATGGGCAAATTCAAGGTATGTCAAGGAATATTTTAGACTTCAAGAGCACGTTAAGCTATCTGAGTAGACACAGTTTCAGATCCCTTCAGTGCACTTTGCATTAATCAGTTCTAATTCTCTAGCTTTCCCCTATCCTGAAGGCTCTCTGATGTATTCTGGTATGTCACAGGTTTTGCTGTGTGTCTTTGCTCGTATCTGTAGTCTTTTTTGCTACTATCGTAAGCTTTCATAAGCTTTCAAACTTGCTGTCATTGCCTTGTTCCAAGTTCCTACTGAAAGGTGATTCTGATGAAAAACAGAAAAGGGAAAGCACTAGCTCACATGCTGAGATAAGCCATTTAATCACTATTTCTTTCAACTTTGGATGTTACAATTAAGGAATCATTATTTAAAAAAAACACTACCTAATATAAAAAAAAAAATCATAAAAATAGGTTCGTGGTGACTAGCATGGATCTGTGTGTGAATGGAGTCAATACAGGTATTGTACAACAACATTTGATGCAAGCTTAATGTACTTTTTCTGGGTTTTAAAATAATTGTCTTCTCTTATCCTTCATGAATACAAAGGAAACTCCGCGACGGTTAATGTGAAATAATGACATGCGATGACAAAAATAGTCGTGTTTTCTAAAGGTTTAGTGATATGATTCTCGATAACTCTGCCTCCTGTAGTGTTTTAGTGCTTAATTGTGGGAGGATTTATCCATAGTATGTGCTGACTACTACTATTTTTAGGCAGAAGAATAATATGATTATCTTCTTGCTTTGATCTTTTCGCTCTACTGCCTTAGTAATATTCTGGTTTTATTTACAGAAGTAGAATCAAAAGCAGTAAGGGTGGGGTTTTCTTTTTTGTTTGTTTCATAGTTTAACAACCCACCTTATTTATCTAGTTCTTTGTTCTGAACTTACGGTCACTATTGTTTTGCATTTTAATCTATGCAACATCATCAGCAGGATATATCTAAACCAAGAGAGAAAAAGTCATAAAATTAGATACGAACATATAAAGCAGGGGGAGAGGAGGAGACCTATGTCACATACACTGAAATATTACATATACCATGCAACAACCACAAAATGTGCAGTATATTACATGCAAACCACTTTCAAAATAATAGGTCTGTTTATATGAGTAAAGTGAACATGTTTTAAACCCATAGAAATTCCTTTACAGGCATGTTCTTAGTTCTTTAACTTTATTTATTGAAATTTAAATGTATTATACAAGAACAAATCTTTTTATAGATACTGCAACAGATGGTCAAAAACCATGCTTACCTACAATTATATCCAAAATTAGTGTGGATGGTTATATCATCAAAGACAATAAAGGAACAAATGTTCACAATCACAAGCAAATTTGAACCATCAAAGGCCCACCTACCCTGCAGAAATCCAGTAGGCCAAGTAAAGTCCAGAATCTACAGCTAGTGCTCCCAAATGCTGGAAAGTCTGTTAGCTGAAGAGAGGGGTTAGAGTTCCTCCCAGCTGAAACAATTCATTAGTTTGTGTAAATGAGTTTAAATCACATCAGCTAAAATAATGTCATATTTATTTTTTAAATCACAGCTTTTAAAAACCTTATTTCCAAAGCAGCATTTTTAAAACCTTGAAAGTGCAACGAAACCTAAAATCATAAAATACTAAGTGTTTTTATTTGGCTAGGAAAAATTGTTTTAGATAAACCACAACAACCGTTTCTTTTGACTTTGGAAAAAAGCCAGCAAGTCAATTATTTGCTCAGTTCTATTTGCAGCGACAGAAAATAGCCCTAACTTCCATATGGCTGCAGAGGCAAACGCTGCTTCAAAGGTGGGTGCTTCTGCTCGGAGATATTTCACGATAGTCTTGCTCCCAGATAGGATACTCAGAGGTGGCCTGATTAGTGGGGTACTTCCATAGTCAAGCCAG
Organism: Aquila chrysaetos chrysaetos; assembly: GCF_900496995.4. Classification (NCBI taxonomy): domain Eukaryota; kingdom Metazoa; phylum Chordata; class Aves; order Accipitriformes; family Accipitridae; genus Aquila; species Aquila chrysaetos. Next base: position 2,958,320 of record NC_044016.1, read on the forward strand.
GACTTACTAATGCCTAAACCTCTGCCTGTGGACAAAGCGTAAAAGAAGCAGCCCTCATCTTTTCTCAAGTAACTCCTCTCAAGGTTATCACAGGCTGGTTAGCTGATAAAAGGATGCCATTGCATTTCACCTCTCTGACGCAGACTGAATCAATTTGTGCAACTTGTGTTTTGGTATCTTGCAGTGTAGATAGATAAAAGTATTCTTCCGTATATTTTCCTTTCAGCACCAGTGATACGGCTTTCATTGTTGCTCTAAAACAAATCGCGCTCAATCTTGAAACCCTAATTCACGTAGGTAAAGATTAGACTTGACCTATTGTTTTGGCTTTTTAAGCACTTGCCTTTGTATCTATTCTCTGTCAAGTTTTCCAGAGTGGTCTATTCAGCATCATCTCCCTGAAGTGACTGGTTAAAATTTGGTTGTGTTTGTGTGTGTCCGAGTTGAAGGGAGTGGGAATCAAGTTAAATGCTTCCATATTACCTTTTAAAACAAATACAAGTATAAGAAATTACTAACTGTTTAATATTTTTGTCTAGATTCATTACAAATCCCTCAATACCATGGTTTGTTCGATATTTATTGTTCACAGTTGATATTTGGTAAAATATTTTATAATACAAACTTACTCATTCCTTAATTCAAAACCTCCTTGGAATTCATAATGGTTTTGACTGGTTTGCAATTATTTGAAGATTTTAAAATACCATAAAAATTAATAGGGCTGCTTTGAAAAATGCCGTTAGAAAAAATAAAATATGCCCTTTAAAGAGAGCTGTTGTTTATTATTTGTTCATTCTGTTTATATCATTTTAGCCTTCAGCATCACTAACTGAGTTGCAGGTGAACCTGACTTTCACTTTTGCTTTTTTTTTTTTTTTATATATATGCTGCATTTACTTACGGTAGAAAACAGAAAGGTAATTAAGGAGAGGGGAGGAAAGGCCTTTTTCTCTACTTCCTTTGGAGAGGAATAACCAAGATGCCAGTACTAATGCTAGCCAGTGTGGAGCACATTCTAGCTTAATTCTGTATGCATGTTTGCCAGTGTCATTACCATCGGTGCTAGTGTCACTGGTTCTGTATGAGAAGTAGTATGAGAGCGAGCGTGTACAAGAAAGGCAGTAGGACTGTATGACAAATGAGCAGAACTTACTTGACAAACGAAAGCTCCTAATTTTTCAAAAACATCGCAAGAAAGCATTTGTGAAAATAGCCTAATGGAATGAATCAGGAACATAATTTTTGAGTACAGATGTTCTTAAAGGATAAATCAGACCCACTAGGCTTCAAATGATGACTCCAGCCCGAATCATCTCTACTCAAAAGTCGTGCAAACCACTGAAAGCCATCAAATGGGAATGCCCATCAATATCTCTTCCCCCAAAACCTGGCTGAGAAGTGCTGCGGAGTTTCCTCTCCCTCCCTCTTTACTGTCTGGCGTGCTTCCATCAGGTCTCTTGCATACACAAACTGCTATCACGTGGAGGTGATGGAAAGCAGAAGTGGATAGTTATTTTCGTTCCCTGTGCAATCCTTCAGAACTTATTCCCAATACTTTGTATTTCATGTGGCAGGAGAGGAGAGCACCGCTTTGCTAATGGAGTGACGGTGCTGAATTCAGGAACAGAAGCTTCACAGAACAAAACCCAACAGTTAGTTAATCTGTGGTTGTGACTACATTATCATTGGACTCCAACACCTTAATAGTCTACAACGATTTATAGTCAGATTGTTCTATGGTAGTAAAATATCAAATGTGTTTATTAGAAAGTTTCTTAACACAATTTGTAAGCCCCAGTCACTTGCCTTGCGGAGGGGCTTCATATCCAAATGTAAATTTAAGGCTATAATCCCTGAATGGTTTGCTATGATTTCTAAACCTGTCAAGCAACTTGGGTTGATTTTTCATTTCCAAATGAAAGGTAGAATGCTTGCCTGTTGTTTTGGCTAAGCCCAGATGATTCTTGTCTATTCTAGCTGCATTTCACCCCACTACACTTTCAGAGTTAATTTGAATATACATACAAAGAGAAACTTTTAACTTAGGGCATTGAACATAAAATTAAGAACATTGAAAACACCACCACTGTGTGAATAACAGTGGGAATGCCTGTAATTCAGATTGCATCCAAGTAGTGAACTCGGGAGCGTTCCCATCTACAGCTCAGGTCATTTCTCTTGCAGGATGAGATCTCTCATCCTGACCCTTCGGGGTACACCAGTCCTGCCTGTGCCTCCCTTTCTGTGGCCAGGGAAGTTGAGCCCGTAGACCTGAATGGAACCACCAAGCCCTTTGAACCGCTCCCTGACCCCAGTGTCCTTGTGTATGTTTCTGTACTTGAAGAAGAATTTGGCCATCTAAATTACAGATTAAAAGAAAACTTAAAGAAAAAACCCAAACCAAAACCAAACAAAAAAGTCCCAACAGCACAAACAAACAAACAGACGAACCCACCCCCCAAATAAAGACCAAACCCTTTCATTAATGAAGTTGCAGCAGTTAGGCTTGCAGACTGTATAGCAAATAAGCAGGAAATCTTTAAAAGAAAATTAAAAAAAAAAGAAGGGGCGAAGAGAAACTTGGAAAGATTGTTGCTGAAAGATAGCCTGGTCATGCAGCTTGCAGCCTGTTGAAATACAGTTCGGTTTACGTTGTTTTACAAATAGATAGGTATTTTGTCATGGCACGACTGTCTGCCTTTCAATTCAAATGACATTGTATTAGTTTGTAAAGCCAGAAGAACTTTTCTCTTGGGGATATTACCTGCATGGTATTAGAATTAGATAAAACTAGATTATGGCCAGCATTTGACTTAATTTTTTTTCTGCATTTGCCTTTCTGCAGAAAGGCAGTTTGCCTATTCAAGTGTAATGCAAAGATTTTGTTTCCTGCATTAACAGACATATTTAATACTTACCAAAATGGGCTTTATGCTTGTACTTTGTTAACTTACCAACCGGTGGCTCCTCACATATAAACTGTTACTGCTGTGTTGAAATCAGTGTATGTATGTTGGCTTGCATCAGTTGACATTTGGCTATGTATATTTTAGTCTTAATTCCTAAAATTCTTATTCTAGCTGTGATTTGAGCTCCTTTTCTTAATCTTGTAATCTGAAAATAGTAATTTCCTATTACCCTCATTTAATTTAGACTGCAATTCCATCTAGCTGAAAATGGGGATAATATTTCACTTTTAGGATAAGTAACATTTATTAGTTGGGGTGTGCATGGCAAAAAGCAGTATAGCAATAGGAAATAATTAAACACACTTAAAATTCAAGGAAATACTACATCTCTGAAGAACATAAAGATGTAATTTAGCGACCATATTTTACAAAAGTATACATGTCATTCTCCATGGAGGATTATAGAATTATATCAGTACATGGAATAATTTTGTGTTTTATACTACTTCGCATTGCTGTAAATGAGTAAGTGAGAGGTTCCTGAAATCAAAGCTTAGGAAACCTTAAAAACAGAGGGTGGAGAGGAGATTGATGCAATTACAGGTCCTGGCAAGATTTTAAATCTGCTAGCAACATTGTTACCTGTAAACCATTCTAGGCTAAAAAAAAAAAAAAAAAAAAAAAAAAAAGTAATTTCTAGTGGACTGTTCTGAAAATACAATTTCATAGTGTTAATCATGCGGTAGTAGGTCTGGATGCTTAAAGTATATTATAGATGTTTCAGAAAGCTGCAATAAACTGTTTATTTAGTAAAGGAGACTGGACCCATCCTAAGTATTCCATGATTATTTAGCTAAAGTCTTTCTAAAAATGGCTACTTTTTTTCATTTAGTAAATTACTTATGAATATGAGATTACTTCAATATTTGTTGCCTTAATCAGGAAAGCATATGAGCAGAAGCTTTCTTGGGGACTGCTGAGAACCTCAGAAATGTTGCAAAGGAAACATAAACCCAAATATAGAGCTTTTACTTTTCTGTCTCTCATACACGCGTGTGAGCGAGCGTGTACACCCACACACACACTCACACTCTTTGTCCTTCTCCTTTCATTTCCCCATGGTGATCTGCGCAGCAGTCAATATTCACCCTGCAGGCTAGGGGAATTCTCAGGGAGGGAGAGAAGCCTTTTTTTGATAGGAGGGTAAGCAATGCAACCCAGTTGTACTGCTGGGGTGTGTGTGTGCGTGTTGGTTTTGGAAGGTTTGTTTGCTTGTTTGGTTGGGTTTGTGTTGTCTTTTTTTTATTATTATTTTTAATACGATCCACTGGAAAATGTATTTGGAGAGAAAAGCAACCTATAATGATGTTCTGTTGAAACAAGTGATGCTTGGCTTGCTGAAAACCAGAAGGAAAATAATGACATAAAAATTGTCCTTGTTCAGGAGCAGTAAGCAAAGATTATATATAATTGGACTGTTATGAATCAATGAAACTGTATGCTTTTTCATGCATCTTGGCAAAAAGTCAAGCTTCCTATGTATAAGAAATTGGGATCAGAATGCTTCCAGAATAAAATAATTAATTTCTTTAACTTTATGCGTTCTGGGATGGAACAAGATCACTTTGATCTTTCCATTTGAAATGTATTCCATTTCAGTCCTGAAGCTTTTCTGAAATATGGTGGAAAAAGGTTCACTTTCCTTTTCAAGAAGAGCAGCACTAAATTGAAACATCTATTTCATAAGTGTATTAAGAGAATAAATAATCGTGAATTACCAGATTTTGCTGTCATGTATTCTGCAGTCGCTTGAGTCCATTGGTAGAATTACTGTCTGATAAGTCAAATGTTCCTAGCTTTCATTTTGTATTATACTACGGATTTCTGTTTTTGGGTCCTCTGCTTCTTTTTGTTCTCTGGTTGTACTTTCTGAACATCCCTTCAATACGCCTTCAGTATTTCCTAGATCTCATGATGGCATCCTATTGGATAGGTTTTTCACATTCCTCTAGTGATGCTGATTCTTGAATTTGATGGGTATGACATTGCAGTTGTGAATTTGATTAGATAATAATGAGGTTCCAACTGTTCTCACTTTTTTCATCACAATTCTTGTATTATTTAGATGCTTTATAGTTTCTAGATGTATTATCATGCTGAAGAATCTGGAATAGAACCGTAAACCAAGATTAATTGGTTTAAAATCTGTATTTAGAAAATTGCAAAAAAGTACTGTGAAGCAGGAAGGTAACGGAAAAGGTGTCAGGAAAGACTCACGTGCTTGAGAAGTATATTTTGATGTAATTTTTTTGAATGGAAATGCAGCTATCAGCAGTGGAGTAAGCTGCAACAGGTTTATTTTTAAGTTGTGGGGATTCAGTTACAATATGGATCAAAGGAAATTGTTTCTTTGAAGAACAGTGGATGGGGAATTACTGACAAGAGAGTGTCCTGCTGAAAAGAAATTCAATAGTCATGATGATCTCTAATGAATTTAATAAATGAAGGACAAATCTTGAGATACTTTACATACTAGCAAAAAGGCAAAGTTTTCTCCAAAGGGGGATGTAAGCAGCAGGAACTTGCTCAGGAGATATTGTCTCACTCTTCATATCAGTGCAACTTACCAGGGAGAGAAAGAAGAAATTATGAATACTAGGAGACTTGTCAAGGGTGTAACAGATGGAGATTTATAGGGATGTAATTTTAGGAAGGGACAGGGAATTTCTACTCCTTCCTATCCTCAGTAACAATAGATCATAAACCTAACCCTCTCCTGTGCTGAGACCACAGTTTTCTCCCTCATAGCTATTGCAAGCAAATTTTACTCAAGCTTTAAGTTGAAATTTTAAAGTAAGTTTTTTCAGTCATGTTTTAGTTCACTTTTGAAAGTTTCATGCGTGGTTGTCCAGATCTGTTCATTGGGTGCTTCTTCATTTAGTACGTGTAAGTGGCTGCGTGTAAGTTCAAATAGGACACCACGGTATCCAACTCTCTGAACCACTCAGGGTTAAGCTACAAAGAAAAAAAGTCATTTAGAGCACGATGTTGAGAATATTGTTCAATGAAATATTGTAATTCAGTGGAGAATTAAAAAAGATTTGAAATGGAAGTTTTCCTAAATAACATGATTGAAGGTTAAATCCCATGAGAACGGACTATTTAATGAATATTATTGAGCCCACTGAGTCCAGGAGCATGACAGTGTTTGAAACTCATGCACGTTACAGGTCATGGTAAATAATATGGTCCAGCCTTAGGAAATAAGGTCTAATCATGACAATTTTTGTCATTGTTAAAAGCTGGCAAGCACACACACGCACATACGTACGTATGTGTGTATGTCAGCTAAAAGTTCATATATCACAAGATATTCTTCTAAAACCAAAGTGGACGATGCAGCTTGCTTTCTTTTCTACTCATCTAAAATCTTTGTACTTGATGTATTTTCTTCTTTCTTAAATTCATTTGGAGTTGTTATGTTTTGTGATCTAGAAGAGGAATTTAAGGTGAAGTGATATTTGCTTTCCTATTCATTTGTTTACTATTGGCCTAGATAAGGTTGGTTATTCTCATTTTTGTTTTCTAAGAAACGCTTCAAACAGGCAAATAGACCTGTCATCTCTAGTAACATCACATATGGGGCAAAAGAGGGTGTTGGTAAGAAGTTTACTCCTACTTATTTCTGCACCAGCTCTGGGCAAGGGGAGGCCTAGAGGAGAATATTTTCATTTCTGAAGTTTAACAGTTTCCAGCACAAACGATAGCATGCAGGAGTCCTATTCATAGAAATATAAAGACAAAAAGGACTGCAGGACATCATCCCAGTCCTGAAAAGTTAATCAATTATATTTGAGTAGCTCTAGAAAGACTTTTGTCTATGCTGTTCTGAGAAAATTCTAACAGTAGAGACTCCACTGGCTTCTAGGTGATCTTTCATAGCGGTTCCCTATCCTTGCTGTTGAGAAGGTTTTCATAATATCTAACCTGAATCTTAATTGCTGCAATTTAGCACATTTCTTTTTGTCCTGTCCATCATTGTTATTGAGAACAGGTTATTTCCTTATTCTTTTGAAACAGCCTTTCATGTATTCGAAGGCTATTATCATGTTCCATCTCAGTTGTCCCTTCTCTAGCCTAATTCTTTCAAGCTTTATCACAGCTCGTGTTCTCCAGACTCTGGTCATGTTGCTCTCCTCACATTTCTCTCCATTGTCTCATGTCTTCCTGGAGTGTAACGTCCAAATTTGTACCCGGTATTCCTGCTGAGGCTTTATTAATGCTGAGCTGAAGGGAAGAATTACTTCACGTTTTTGCAGGCTATACTTGTGTTTGTACATTCCAATATGCTGTGAGCAGATGCCGACTCACGGTGTCACCCTGAACCACGTTCAAGCGTGGAGGCTCACACTAAAACTAGGCAACTAAAGAGAAAAGTACCACTGATCCTTTTATCCTCCCACATACCTATTAGATAAATATGATCAAGGTTTATTGAAGATTGATCAACTGAAAAGATATGGAAAAAAGTCCTCATCTTGAAGAAAAATACATTTGCTCTCTACCACAGCAAGATATCAGTGATCAACATTTACTCATCAGAGTGCTTGACTCTTCCTATTCACCAGCCACCGGAAAATTGGTACTCTTTCTTATCAGGAGAGAAATCTTGCATTGCAGATTAACGGCCAGGTTTGTGTTAATGCTCTGGGTTTTCTCAGTCCTCGTGTTTATAGTCACCTATGTCAGAAAATTTCCTAATGAGGTTTATGTATGTATAGCTAAACATTGATGAAATATCTGCTGATCTCATCACTGTGACCAAAAACCTCAGCGGTGCAGCAGTTTGTCCTTTTCATATGAGGAGATTAAATTAGAGATTCTAAATAAATTAACAAAAACTTAACTGTTGTTTACCACCTGAGTCTGTAGTGAGTAGTGACACAGGAATTCCCTGCTGCTAGTCATATTTACAACCAACGTTTTCCCGAACTGTAGCAGTACTGGAAAGGAAGAAGCAAACTTCTTCAAATGCATAATTAGAATTTTCTTTCTGGAAAACGAATCATGTGAATCTGCTTATTTCTGAGCTTCTTTAGTGGAAGAAAGCCTTTACTGTATTGCTTACACATTATAAATCTCCTTTGATGAAAAAAATGAAAGAAGTGCAAACTAACAGTGATACATTTTATAGAACAAAAAGCTTTTTCATATACCGAGTTGTATCATTGAAGCCCATCTTGACTAGAGAAGTTACTTTAGAAGTTTTTAAGGTTGTAAGCTATTTCCCGCTGTGCAATTCAATAGCTCATTACCAGTTAAATATAATTATATTATATTGTATATAGATCCAGTGTTCTGGAGGAATTCCACAAGAAGCAAATGCACTTGTGGGATATACTGTATATCTAATGGATATTTAGTTTAATGGCATAAACATTGCTCTAAATCTCTTTTTGCGTTAACAGTAAATTGATCATTAGTGTGAAGTAGGTGAGAATTAAAAATGGCTTCTAATAATTTATAGCTCATATTGATTTTGCTGCAATGTTTTAACACTGAGGTAGCGTCCAGGTCTTTGGCTTATGTAAATTCCATTCAGGTCAATGGGATTTTGGCTGAAACCATCCAACAACCTGTCCTTCAACTCTCACTTTGTGGCTTTCAACCGCGGCACGCATAGCGGAGCTCAAAGGTATGCGGCAATACGAGCATTGCTTTTGGGTCCGTTGTAATTCATAAACCCTTTGTGTGATTGTAATTCTGATGTAGAAGTTCACTCTTAGCCAAACGGGGGTTGCTCGTTGTCCGATACGACGCAAATGCAAATGCTGTTTTCTGCTACAGTGGGATGGTAAGAAACAGGGATCCTGGTCCCAAGTTTTGTGTTAGGTTATGTGATAAAAGGCAGGCATATCCCCCTTTTATGCAACAAAATGTAGAGCACGTGCCCTGTTACGTACCCAATGCACAAACTGTATCCCTGTTCGGTGCATGACACCGACGGTTTATCTCCTACCACTTGACCTGATGCAGGTGGTGTGCCCGTATCTCACACTGAGCTTTATCACTAATATTGTAAGTTTAAATCTGGCAACAGGGATTAATATTTAGGGTAGAACAATTATATGTTCATTAAAGCTAGCTTACAGGAGCAAAGTAAATGGCAACTGAGGTTCTTAGTACCAAGTATTGTAAGTTTATATCATAATATTTAATCTTCCTTCAGCACTTTTGTGTTCCTTGAGTAGGAATTGAGTGAAAACAAGGTGAAGACTTTCAGGGCATTACTTAGAGGAGGAGTTTTATTGAGTAAAGTGCCCTGGTTTGAGCTATAGGAATTAACTACTTGTAGGTTCAGAGGCAGTTCTGTAAAGAAAGTATTTGAGAGAAGATTTGTGAGAGAAAAATAGTGACAAAGAAAAGGCATTTAATTTTTTTAAACCAAGACCACAAAAAATGATGAAAGAGAACATCATTTTAAAAATGAAATCATTTTTAAAAATGCGATTCTTTAATTTTCATGATGTGTTCCCTTTATTTTTCAGTACAAATAATTTGAGACCTTTTCATGTTACCAAAAGAAAAAAAAAAGTTTCACTGCAAGTTTTTTCTTGGCTCCACTGCTTTCGCTGCTTTATAAAGCACTTTGATATATCTGGATGAGAAGGACTACACCAGTACTAAGCTTCTTTTAAACAAAGCAGCCACAAATCAGTAGCATATGCAGTACCAACTCCACTAACAAAACAACTGTTCTGCGAAAGGCAGGGATATGGAAAAACCGTGATAATTCATATTATGTGATTGTCTTCCTCCAGTGCGTGGCATAGTTCTGATTAAAATTACTGGCAGTACTTTCTGTGCATCAAAGGAAAAACAGCTCCAGGAACTGACATCCTGTTAAATGTGGAAGAGCTATTATAGGCTAGTGGTTCAATATGGTGGGTTTTGAAAACTTCCTAACAAAAAACCCTAAGCTTTTCGGGGCGGTAACGCTGAACTGTATAAGCAAAGATGGCCAGCAGTGCGCCCATATTTTCGATTGAAATTTATGATAGTTTTAGCATTTGTAAAGATTCAAAGAGCAGGTTTCAGACCATTATCCTTTTTAGGGCCTCATTCTTCTCATTTTACTTGTTAGAAACAAAATTAGATCCAAGGGTGTTAAAAGAAAACTGCTAGCTTTCTAAGCCTTTAAAAATATGTATGCATCGTATATTTTTTCTCTGAGTACATCTTTTATTATGCACTGGAATAAATAGGTAAAATTAGGCAAGTTTTGATAGAGCCATGAAGTTGCAGCTGAGAAGTCTTGCATTTTCTTTCCTGTTACAACCTGGTTTTAAAAGATAAGTTGGTTGTGACTCTTCATTTTAATTATATAGCAGGTGCCTTGTCTTAGCTAGGAAAAGTTTTTATGTAATTCATTAAAAACCCAAACACAGGTATGAATTAAATTATTTTCTGTTTCCAATCTCTTGATAGTTGCAGCTATTATTTGCATATATGCTAAGGAGAAGGAGCTCGGTCCAACAAAGTCTCTTTACAGTGATAATGCTTTCCCATACAAGTTGTCCCATTAAGCCAAGTTGATCACATATTTACAGGATTCCCATTTATCTCTGTATTAAAACTGAGGAAGGCCCACGCATCCATAATTATTATAAACATCGGCAGGCATTTATCGTTAAGTGCTTTAAACACAGTATCGGCTTTAAGGCCGCACTGAATGTTCTTGTTAGGGCTTTATAGTTACAAACTTGTAGGTGTAGAAGAAGACTTAATCCTACAATGCATTGTTTAATAGGGCTTGAAGATGAAAGCCTTTGAAACCTTTCAGCACTGGAGTGAAGGGTGTAATTCTACCAAGCCTTACTCATGCAAATAATCTTTATCCTTGTGACTGATAACATTGACCTAACTTGTCAATTAGCTATTAAGTGACTAATGGTTTGTAGTGATTTGCCGGAGATTGCACTTGAAAAGCTGTGACAGAGGCAGATACAGAACTTCCCCATCTTTTCCATACTACCAAAGGGAAGTGTAGGATAACGTTTTAGATGAGGGTATGGTACATCACCTGATAGCCTAGCCATGTATCATCACCAAAGTAGTTAATTTTACAGTGTCACTGGATGAGAGACCTGTACTGTGACAGTAAAATGTAGGTAGCTGTTTTTATTTGAATGCTTCAGCAAAAGTCTGTATATTTTCTACATCGGAATCCCCTATATTTGTCCTTCAGAAAAGAACAGAACGCATATATCACCAGATATTCTCCCTTGTTAAGTTAATTATCTTTGGCTTCTGTAGTAGCTTAATTTTTCTTGCCCTATCAATAGGGCCGCTCAAAGAAGAACAACATAAAGGGTTTTATCAGTGTTATTGATTGGCTAGAAAGTGATGTGTTTGGCACTCTACTGGAGCTTCTCTAGTGGCTATTTATTTAAATTGGGAAAAAAAAAAAACAGTATTACTTGAAAAAAAATAACTAGAACTTTCATTTAACATTACAAAAGAGGGCATTGCTTAATCCCTGAAGTAGGAAATTGCTTTTCTTCATGATCCATTGCTTTCATACTGTTTCTGGCTGCTGGTGCTGAAGGAAAGAAAAACTATGTTCTCGCTCTGTTTTCACTGTATCTATTTTCTTATCCTCTACAAAACTTGGCTGCTAATTTGTTGTTGAAGTAAATAAAGGGAGGGGAGAGCTTGGCTATGAAAAGATCTTTTTGTCTCAAATGGGCATTTGCAAATATGGAAGCAAAGCAAAACTTTATGTGGGAAACTGAAAAAAGGGAAATTAAGGATTTGAAATAGTGTATCAAAGCTGAAGTATATGAGATATTGCTATTCTTTGAGATGCCATTATGGGTTTATACCTAAATTCAGCAGCGTGTTCCCAGAAGATGAATATTGCTAAGGAGTGTTTTTTCTTGTGTTCTGATCTTGTACATACGCAGAGAGAAAGAAAATACAATTGAAAGCAAAAGGCATAGCTGGCTGAAAATGATGGTATCTTGTTTCACGTTGCTTAAAACTCATTCTTTTTTGTTAAAAGCTCCTATTGTTTTATTGCTTCTAATACGCATTACAAAAATGTAGCGTGTTACAGCTCAGGGCTGGAAAACACTAATGGACTGTAACTAAGGAATGATTATTTAACTTCAGAAGTTACAATATTTAGTTAATGATTCCCTGACATTGTCAGGACAGGTCACAGAATACATTTTAAAGTAATTATAAGTTAGCAGCAGTGTTTTATATCTTTCCCCTAGCAACAGCAGTAGAAGTTGTATTTTTCTCTTCTCCTATCAGTGGTGACTCCTGATTCTTTTTTTAATCTAACTGCTTTTTATTTTTTTCAATCCATTTAGTCTTGCAAATCATAATCAAAGGTTACGCTAGCAAAATAGCAATCTGAAAATAATTGTGATAGCGAGTTTTTGATACTGGTATGTAACAGAAGAGATACGTGTAGGTTTTATTTCGAGTTTTTGCTGGCGCTAGCTATGTGAGGAAAATAGCAAGACCACACCATATGCCCAATAAAAGACTCATTAGAAAGGCATTAGTAGATTAATCCAACTTACTCTGTGGTTTATTTTATTTAGAAGGTAATAAGGTAAGTTCATTAGTTTGCAGACTTAATGTTTTCTACTGTACCTCAAAGCAACCAGTAACAATTCCACTGAGACTCCGCAGATCTCACTAACACCTGTCAAGATAAACACATGGCTCTCTAGGGGAATCACCTTGGCAACATAACTGAGGAAATCTGGAAAAAAGTAAGTCTTTCACACACAAAAGAGTGTTACACAGTATAAACTTGATTAATGATTTTTCACATGCCTCTGAGGTCATATATCTCTTTAAAGGGGGGAAAAAAAAAGCAAAATCAATCTCTGAAGAGCAAATATTTTGGAATGTACAATACTGCATTTGAAATGTATTTTAAAGAACTTGAAGGATGTAGAATAATTATGCAATTTGAATTGAGCCTCAGAAAGGCTGTCTGAGACCAGCAATTGAGTCTCCATCCCCCTAGGGCTAATATATTAGATTACAAGGATTATTGTAGTGGCAGTATTTGTGCCACTACATTTAAGATTATGTCAGCATTTCCATTTTAAACCTGTATGTTCAGAGGTTCATAACTCAGCTATAGAAAATTTGCTTGGCGCTACAAACAAATACGGTTTCTGCACAATGGTGACACTTTTTCTGGGGGGAAAAAAAAAGAAAGAAGCTTAAAGATACATAAGTATTTGGACATTTTAAAGTTATGAATGCCAAAAGTTAATGCCGTCTTCTTACAAGTCTGCTTTTGAAATGTAGTTATTTTTACAGCCAGCTTGTAACACTGCTGCTGTCTGAGTCTGAAGCAATATATTGACCTAGAAGAGTGGACAGAATGGTAGCAGGCTGTACCTTAGCCCTTTCTTTGCTAATATTGTTACAGGACTAATGCGTTCAGGGAAGGCAGGAGGTAGAACTCCACCGTACATCCTCTTCTCCGCCAAGGCCAGGAAGCGGGGGATGACCGATCATGAATCGTGATGGGCGATATCTTAGAAATCCTATCAGGAAAACCTGCTTAAAGATGTATTCTTGACTATTACTAATGTAGGCACTCCACAAACATCATTTAGGGCTCTCCAGGCTACCAGTGGGCTTCCCACCAAAAAAAAAAAAAAAAAAAAGGCAATCAACAAAAGGCAATCAACTTTGCCTTGCAAGGTCTTTAAACTCAATTTCCCCATTTTAGGGCCGTTGCACTTTGAGTCTAGTGTGGGCTTGGCCTTGACGTGACATTTAATATTTCAGGTAATCTATGTATGGTAAACAAGAACAAGAGCTGCAAACAACACAATACCCACACTTTTCCTATTTCTGGAGGCCTTTATAAACAAAGAGGCTTTGCATGTACTTTGTATGCTTGTGCTGGATACAAAAGAGCACAACGCTGGGTTCTGTTATTGGCATCTGTCACTGATCTCATCAAACTTCTTGATGACTAATTTGCAACGTATTTTTGTGGTTTTTGGGTTTTGGGTTTTTTTTTTTTGTCCCTAGCTGGAGTGTTTGCTGAGGAGTTCATATTAGTAGCATTGAAGCTGTAGTCGGGGATCTCTCTTTTCTGCGGCAATGCAGTGCCAATTCGTGCAGCAGCACTCGTAGAAATCAGAGAGACTTTTGCAGGTTCTGCAGCAATCTAATTGCCCGTAGAATTAACTGCTCGTGCAGCAGTCCAGAGAGAACATGAGTACAGCCTGCCCTGCTTGATACAAGACTACAAATCTCTTAAATACCTCCATGTATATACATGTAAATTTGGCCTTAATTCCTATGGTTTTATATTGGAATGAAATGGGGAACCCACCCAAAGTGTTAGCACCCTTTGTGCCAAGTTAGACAAAAAAAAGAAAAAGAAAATATGAAATTAAGTGGCATTGCAGCACTGGTAGCCAGCAAAAGACAACCCCCAGTGAAGTATAAGCCATCCTCCTCAAGGCAGGTCAAACCAGGGCTAAATGCAAGTAACGGTAGATGGACTTGGCAAAGTGCCCTGACAACTGATGGACCAACCGGGGCTATTTCAGACCAAGAGGGAGCTTTCTTTCCGAGTCAAAACTCCCCATTGGAAAATGTTCTCCTACCAGCTCCTTCTGTTCTAAATTGAAGGGATCTGGCTTATGTGCATGGTTTCAATAAAATGAAACAAAATAAAAATCAGCTTGCTTTTGACAGCAAGGAATAGAGAGAAAGAGATTATTTCTGTCTTTACACACGCAGAGTCAAGAAACATTTATTATGAAGATTTAAGCCTATTTGGATGGACAGATTTATAGACAGAAAGACTTATTAACTGTACCGGGATTTATTTGAACTATACATACAGAGAGAATAGCTGCACTACAGAGAAAGCTGCCTAAGTATTTCCATTGTAAACTCCCCTTTTTTTTTACGTGATCACAAAAAATTGGAATTTCTGTGTATTTTATGACTGCACAAATACTCCATCCATCTCTCCTAGACTAATATTTTTTACCTTCCAAGTCTCCAGTTAGTTCACATGATAAAGTTTATTGGTTTCCTTTCTAAAGTAAAGGGTTTCTGCTCTAAGTTATGTAGGGTTAGGACACAAACTGGCCACAGTTATACATGGCTGACAGGCCTTGGTTCAGTATCTTGCAATTCATTGGCTTTTGAAAGAAACATTCTCTGCTGTTTAAACAAGGAAAATTAACACCCTCAGTGTTATCAGACATTGAAGTGTCTGAAAATCAGACATTTTTAGTATGGGGAGATCCTGTGTATAGGTCCTTAAATTCATCAGAGTTTATGGTGGTAGGTGGAAACATTAGTTTGAATGTTTTCTTCTCTAAGCCACTGTCTGTAGGAAGGATAAACATCAATCCTGGCCTGCTTAATTGTAATCACAAAAGGTCCACAGGTTTTCAAATGAAGTGAAATTCCGTACCCAGTAGTGGAGAAAAGCTATAGTAGAAAAACATAGGAAGTGTGTTAAAGTGTCCATTGAACAGGATTCCCTGTAATACAGATAGATATTTGTGGCGGTTTTTTTCTGTCTGAGTTTGCTGAACAGCACTTGAGTTTTGGGAGTTTAAGAGTGGATGTTGCAACACTAAGTGCAGGATTTCGTTTCTGGAGAGCAGAGGTGGCCAGAGAAGTCTGGTTGCATAAGGCAGCACTTAACCTAAAGGAGCCCTGAGTTTGACAACTTCTGCTAGCCTAAGGCATGGTCTGCTTTTAACTTTTGCTGGTGTCGCCGAAGTTGTTTGTCTTAACTGATACAGCTGTATTGACAAGAATCGGGGTGTAGAAAGATATGGTCGTACCAGCAAGGAGTATCTCATTTTACCCGAGGAAGTAATGTAACTTATACTCGTGGAAGTACTTTTTTTGTTTGTATAAATCTTTTTTAGGAGCATTTGGTGTTTATAGGATAATGGCATTAGAAGCAGCCAGGGAAAGATGTGTTTTTACAATTAAGGATATTCTTGCTCACAAACGTAGGAACCTACTGGTATTAACAGAGTTCACTTGGTGGAAATAACTTGATTAAAACTTACATTTACTACCAATGTGACCTGCACAGGGTAAGTGTTAAATGGGGTTAAAAAGCCATTAAATTAACTTCACTGAGCTAGGTTTCTGAAATCCTAAAAACTACCTTGTCAACACTATAGTTTATTTTCACACTTTATTTGCTCTGCCTGCAATGGGACATTTATTTGTTTACACAAACTCTTGTTTACTGCCTTCTTTTGTACCACTTCTTCCTTCTTTGAGTGAACCTTCAGAGACTGATGCCACAATGTTGATTGCATTGGGAATATGTGATTCTGTGCCCTTGGGGATTAAAACCAGATCATTTCAACTTCAGCTAGTCCTCAACTAACAAAGATTCATACTCTTATGTCAGCAGGGGGTAAGAAAGCAAGTATTTTAAATAAGAAATGCTGCTTACCATCGGTTTTCTACTTGCAGATGCTTTTAACTTTTACTTTTCATTAAAAAGCTTAACTCTGAGTGCTAAGACACCCAATTAAGCTTTTTTAAACAGAATCATAGAATTGTTTAGGTGAGAAAAGACCTTTAAGATCATCGAGTCCAACCATAAACCTAGCACTGCCAAGTCCACCACTAAACCATGTCCCTAAGTGCCACATCTACCTGTCTTTTAAATACATCCAGGGACGGTGACTCCACCACTTGCCTGGGCAGCCCGTTCCAATGCTTGACAACCCTTTCGGTGAAGTTTTTCCTAATACCCAATCTAAACCTCCCCTGGCGCAACTTGAGGCCATTTCCTCTCGTCCTATCACTAGTTACTTGATAGAAGAGACCGACCCTCACCTCACTACAACCTCCTTTAAAATAAAAGAGGAAAAGACTAGAAGTACCTAACTACCAAGATTTTCTTCAAATTGGGAAGAAGTGCTTGCTGTTATCACAAAAAACTGCGCAAGAGAGGATTTTACTTCCTGGAATTTCCTTCTTTTGCCTTCCTGTCCCCGTCTGCCTTTCACTTGCTTTGATAGATGCTTCCTTCTTCACCTTCCTCTTATTCTTTCTCTTTTCAATCTTTTAATGATATTTTCTGCAAATTACTTCTCCCCACTTCTCAGCTGTGCACTGCATTAGATCACCTTTCTCCTCCCTGAAATTCGGATAGTCCCCCTCTTGTTTGTCTCTGTGGTTCAGAGTGCAGAGCCAGGAAAATGTCATATGTTATTAAAATTAGAGCTAGTACCTACCAGGTGCTGAGCACATTGCCAGGTCCAGAAAGAGATGCTTACTTAGGCGTCAGTAACCCCCTTCACATTTTAACCGAGTACTTAAATAAGAGTTAGACGCCTAAATAGCTTTGTGGAGATTGGCCTTTGTGTCCTCAACTCTTCGTTTAGATATGCAGCAGCAAAATAATCCATTAATTTAACAGTCCCTAAGTAGTGTTTAACGTCATAATGTAACACCTAAAAATGACCCATTATAATCTATCTGATGAAAAAACTTCTCTAAGTAGTCTCCAAACACAGATTTAAACTAGAAACTTTAGTGGCAGTTATGTGTGTGCACTGCATAAATAGTACACATTTAATAACGCCGAGCACTTAAACACCCTTTTTATCTTCAGTAAAACATTAAATGAAGTACCTTTGAAGTACCTAAACATTTTATTCATTTGTCCTTGGTATTTAAGCACTTTAGGCCTCCCTGACACAGTAGATGGCAGATGGAGTAAGGCTTTAGATTAAGGTGCTCAAGCTACATACATACCCGACAACACAGAGGAGAACGCTTACACAAAGTCCTGCTGAATCCACACCAAGGCGTACCTTCAACCAAAGTTGAATAAACTATGCTCGGGCTGGAAGGGATCTGCGGAAAGCCTCTGTTGCACGGTTACGCCTAACGGGAACGCTGCAACGGGGAGCCAGCCATGCTTTCCCGGATGCCAACGGGGAAACTCCCACTAAAAGGTAGCACAATACAGCTCTTGATGGAGGCCTTAAAACAGCCGAGCAGAAGTTAGTCTAGACAGGACTTGCCAACTGAAATTGTCTCTGAACAACCGCCTTGCCAACTGTATCGTTACACGGTTGGCAATACCGGCTTCCTATTTCAGAGAAGTGATAACAATTTTAAGTTGCTCGTCTGTAGGATGTCTAGAATCATTAAGAACAGTCAGTTAACTACTGCATGTTTCTAAAACGGCAGCAATGTGTGAACAGTTTACTGAAAAACTGGTTCCAGTGACTGACTGAAATATTTTGTTTCCTGAGTCAGATTGATAGAAAACCTAGTGGTATTTATGGATTAAATTTCTAACACATATTACTTGCATGAATAGGAAGTACACATCAGGGGCTTTAATTTTAGGAGAGTTGGCGAATCCAGGCTGACGTTTCTTTAAGATTTCTTTCCTTTTCCCTTAACACCGAAACTTAGAGAATTTCTTGTACTTTATTTTTTAAGAGGTGACAGTGCATGGCAGTTGCAAGCTGATAGTTTGGAAAATTGGGGTTTCTTACTTCTTTTACACTAAGGCTTCTTGAGACAGGTTGGAAAAGTCACTGACTTCCTTCGAAGCTGCATTTCCCTGGGACAAGCTGGGGGGGGTAGGTGGTAGAGGAGACCCCCTCCGCCCTGGAGAACCGCTTTCCCCCCCGGAGACACAGCCTGCCCCGCTGCCCATGAAGCACAGAAAGGGCTTGGGCCCTTGGGGGGGGGGGGGGGTGTTGGGTTCCCCCCCCCCAAGTCCTGTTTACAATTTACCTCGGGGTCTTTGTAAAACTTTGAGGACGCGGGGAGGTTGCGGTGTGGTTGCGGGGGGGGGGGGTAAAACTCATCGCCCCCAGGGCAGGGGGTCCCGCTTCCTCAGCCCTGCTCGGGGGGGGGGGGTGTTCAGGGTCCTTTTTTCACCGTGCAACACCACGATGAAGGGCGTTTCTTCTCGCTGGGGGGGGGGCAATCCGCCCCGGGCTGAGCGGAGCCGGGGCGAAATGCCTTTTTCCTAAAGCCTCCGCAGCTGAGTAAGGGTTGTGATTTCCCTTCGCGTCCGCGTGAATTAGAAAGCGCCTCAGCGAATTGCAGTGGTTTTCGTTTAAATGAACGCGAAAGGTAGGGGAAGGAAAAAAAAAAGGAAAAAAAAAAAAAAGCATTCTCACACCCACTGCTCGCCTTCTCCCTTTCACGCATCCGCACCCCGCACCCATGAGCTCATGCTGCTGAAGGCATGGCACAAGATCTACGGCAGGCTGGAAACTGGGGAGGGAGGGAGGTAGAAAGGGAGGGAAAGAGGAAGAGGAGGGAGAGGAGAGCCGGCAGCGTGCGGCTCACACACCCTGCTGTGCCCAGGTGCGGTACTGCAGGGGCTGCGCCTCCCGCCGCTGGCTGCGGAGGGGGGGCGAGACCCGGCGAGGGCCGAAATGTTGTCCCTTTGGATGCGAATCTTCGCTTTTCAACGTGACATCTCCCCCCTTTCGGCTCCGGGGGGGGGGGGGGGATAGAGTAGCCCTTCCCGCTGTTTTCGGGGCGAGCGGCGCGGTGGGACCCCGCACACCCGGGGCGGGGGGGGGGTGATGCGGGAGCTGCCGGCGCTGCCCCGCAGCTGGGGCGGGGAGGGGGCTCAGCCTAGAAATGATTTTTCAGCCCAGAAACGATTTTTCAGCCCAGTTTGCGGCCACGTCTGCGGTGGGCGGCCGAGGTGCGGTAGTTGAGTAGTGCCGGAAAAAAAAAAAAAAAAAACAAAACAAAGAAAAAAAACACCAAAAACCCCTCAAACCGGTAACTCTTTGTTAGGCGCCGTGTGTGTAATTACCGGTTAATCAAAGCCGATGCTCGAACAGACAGAGGGGCAACATCTGATGGGCGAAGTTTAGGCCAATTAAAAGACCCCGGAATCGTTCTTTTTCAGATGAAAGTGGGTTTTCAAGACACTGCTACATCCGAACTCTATCGGAGGAGGGGAAATGCTCCCGCCGTGCCGCGGATGGGTGGCGGGGGGGGGGGGGGCGTGGGAAGCGCGGTGTGTGCGGGGATGCTCCGCACCGCGTTCCGGCAGTGCGCGGCTCCCGAAAGGCAGAGAGGGGGAGAGGCAGGGCGGCTGTGTGGGAGCTGAACTCAGCCTCCCTCTTTAACATAGGCTCGTCCTCTGCATTGCATCCAAGCTTCAGCGATTTGCTGTTTGCAGACTGCAGATTTGCATAGCCCTGCTCTTCGCGAGCGTGGTTATTTTTTTTTTTATTATTTTTTTTTCTAATCCCCCCCCCCTTCCCCTCCCTTCCCAGCTTCTTTCATAAGGGTGCACTCTTCTCCCTGAAAACATCCTCGGGTATTACTGTCAATAGACCACTGAGATTGCCGGAGCAGCCCGATTATTGTCTGGCGGCGTGTGCGGGTGTGTGCGGGTGCGGGTGCGTGTACGAGTGTGTGCGAGCGGGTGCGTGAAGCGCCGGGAGAGAGCTCGCTCGGTGAGGGCTCACCAGTTTGGAGATGAATGGAGGGAAGAGCAGCAGTTTGCTTTTTCTCTGCTTTCCCAGCGCTGGCTGATGGAGTGGCATCCCCTTTTTTCTTTCTTAGCAGCGATGTGGCATGATTGGCTACACTGTGGATTACTGAGGATGGGGGAATGCTTGGCACTCTCGTAGCCCTTGCAACTGTGGAGTATTGTTAATGAGCAGCAGCCCCGGGAAAGCTGAAACTAGCGCTTGTTTGAGCGCGGGGCTTCTCCCCTCTTCCACCTCTTTGCGAAGGCTCCGTACCGCCTGGATTCTCCGCCTCTGACTATGTCTCGGATTGTTTTGGGTAGAAGAAGACCTGGAGAAAAGGATCCCCGTAAGCTTTCCCGAAGGGAAGAGATGGCTCGCCTGGTGCGGTGAGCTCCGACCGGCGCCGTGTGCGTGCGTGTGTACCGGCGCACCTCTGCCCAAAGTTTGCCTCCTTCGCCGGGGCCGCTGCTCCTCCCGAGGACGCCCGCCGTGCACCGGAGGATGGGGGGGCTCCTCCGGGCCAGCCCGGAGCCGGGACCCACCGGCAGCGGCAGCAGCACCGGGGGCCGCTTGGCCCTGCTCTGGATAGTCCCGCTCACTCTCAGCGGCCTCCTCGGGGTGGCGTGGGGGGCCTCCAGTTTGGGCTCTCACCACATTCACCATTTCCACGGCAGCAGCAGCAAACATCATTCAGTGCCTATCGCTATCTACAGGTCACCGGCTTCCTTGCGAGGCGGACACGGTGGGTTTGGAAGACCGCTCGGTACATTGCACGGGAGGGTGGGCGACGTGCCGTACCGTGCCGTGCCGTCCCGCAGAGGTCAGGCGCGGGCTGCCGGCCCCCCCCCCGGGCCCGGGGGGGGGGGGGGGAAGGCGAGGAAGAGGAGCGAGGAGGAGGGAGAAAGGCTGCGGGGGCCGGTCCCGCCGGGAGCCCCGTCGGGGCGGGGTGCGGGGTCGTCCCGACCGCTTCAGGTTCGGGGACGAGGAGCTCCCCCGTCCCCCCCCCCTCTGCTCCCCAGCTTCCTCGCACCCCCATCCCGCTCTTCCTCCCCCCCCCCCCCCGTCCTGCTCCCCAACCCGTCGCAGACGGAGCCGGTTGGAAAAGCCCAGCCCGGAGGCTCCTCCGTCGCCGCGGTCCCCGGGTGGGAGAACCCCGGGTGTCGTGTCCCCCCCAGTCCCCCTCCCAGCCCCGGGGGGACACCCCCCCACTCCACTCCAGTAGGGGTCTGGGGTCCTGCGCCGCGGTGAGAAGCAGGACTGGGAGCCGAGGGAACCCGGGGAGGTGTTTGGGGGGAGCCCGTGTGTTCCTTAAATTGCTGGTGATGATCATGCTCCTTCCAATTCATTACCTTGGTGGAAAGTCGATGAACTAAAGCAAAGGTCAGCTAATTAGGCGGGGGAGCGGGGAAGAAGAGAGCCTTTAGAGGCTGAGAAAGGGGAAGGAATGCCCACCGTAGCGGCCGGGAAAGGGACGGAGAGAAAATTCTTTTCAGGTGCAAATAGGTTTTGCTTAAGAATTACAGTGCTCCGGCACTTAGTTTCTGAAGTGACGGGAAGCTGCTTCAGTGCCCTTTAAGCGGCCCCGTTACAGTTTTTCTCTTTCTTTTCGCATGCATACTTGCGTGAACCTGTACATAAACACATGCAAAATAGACATGCATATGTTCAGCCTTACCAAAAGCTGTAAAAGAAAGCGAAACACCAGCTTTAAAAGGATTTAAAGCCTCCCTTTGTCTCCGAGGGAGGAAAAAAAGATAAAGAAAAACCCTTGTTGGCTTCTGATTAGATTATACAGCTTCATTCTTCTTCATTTTCTCATCTTGCCTTGCTTCATTTGCACGATCATGCCATGCCATTTACAAGCTTTGCAAAGTAAAAAACAGATCTTGTACTTAACCTTTGCCTCTCTCTGCAAGATGACCTAGTTGCAGGCACGAGGTAGTTAGGATTTATTGGATTTTTTTTCAGTGATTAACAATGCTAGCCTTAGTGGAGACAATAGTATTGTTTACCTGAAAATTCCCACTGTGTGCTAAATACCCTTTAATACTCAACTGCTAGAAAAGGCAACGTGCACAGAAATGGCTTTTCTTAGGCATTTTGTTATTTTTTTTTTTTTTTAAAGTTACATGTCTGGTCTAATTCCCCCCCCCCCCCGCTCCCCCCCCCCCCCCAAAAAAGACTGAGAAATTCAGGCCACCACTCTCCTCTGTAGTGCACTGAGGCAGTGCAAGATTGAGAATGCTGCATGTTCTGTACTGTATGTTCTTAAAGGGGAAAATTGAAGATGTATGCGTGTGCACATATATGTATATGCTTATTATTCTTTCAATTTCTGCCTATATGGGAATATCATTTAGGGGCTTGCTGTTGATTTGAGGGAAGGCTAAAAGAAGGAGGGGAGCAGAAACGTGATTGTAGAGGTACCAGCTACAATTCCTTAGAATGCATTTTAAAATCACGCCTTTTGCCAGTTTTTAAAAACGTTACCTTGGACCCAATCAAAGGGTGATGGTGTAAAAAGGCAGCTTTCTCGGGAGAAACAAGTCTTGTTAAAGAAAATGAAAAATGAAGTGGTGGAGCTGCCACTTAAGGACTTCATAGGGAAGCCCAGGAGCCTCTCCAGAAGTTAAGTAGCTGATTTCACAAAATGAAGGATGTTACATGTCATAAGAAGGTATTTCAGCATGTTTACTCGGTAACTCTAAACGTCTTTGGTTTTCTGTGTTTACCCGAAATTCTACTATCTGACGGTGTTTTAAAACATCTAATTCCTTTCATTATTAATTCTTCAGAGAGGTGCTCCCATTTGCTTCTCTAAGCCCGACAGAAGCATTTCTCTTTCTGGCTGAGCAGGGTTGGACACAGCTCCTGTGGAGCCCATCACTGCGTTTCTAAGCATCAGCCAGAGGGAACTGGGCGAGGGGTTGGGGGGGATGCTTATTCCTTACCCCGGCGTCAAAGTGCCCTTCCCCGGTGTCCCCAGCCTCTGTGAGAGTGAGAATTTGATTCTCAGGCTTGTCTCCTTCGGCATAAGCTCCATTCACTTTTGCAGTCACTCTGTCCTGGTCTAATACGATTGTACCTAAACGTCGCAGTCTTTATGGTGACCTCATATCTGCTTTTTTGTTACTTTGTCAGCTTTTTGTAGCAGCGTACCTGTTAAAAGTCGAAAAGAGCTTTTAGGGTAGGTCAATTAGTCGATCCCCGATGAAAGCATCGCGCTCTAATATTTTGAATCAGAAGTGTCAAAAGAAGGAGAAACGATCGCTTTGCCCGGGCAGTCAATAAATGTCACCACAGTCCCCAGACATCCACACCCTCCTCCTCTACCCCTGGCACTGGCTAGCCCTGCCACCCCCATCGTCTCGGCAAATGCTTTGATTTTTTTTATTCTTTCAGTTTTCCTTGAGCCAACCCAATTCCAGCTAATAGTATAAGCAAAGCCAAAAGCCCAGCATGGTTGGATTTTTTCCACTTCTTTTGAAAAACCAAACCACAATCTTGCTGCTAAGACTCTCGTCAGGTAATTTTGCTGGGATTTTGCTTAGTAGTGTGATCTCATGTGGTTTTAGTGGACAGTATTGTGCCTCACAGAGACATAAACAGAATTCCAACCGAGTAATTAGCTCACCCTATTAAACAAAAAGTAGTTCAGCACACAGTTTTTCAATATACTAAAAGTAAAAATTAAACATCTTTCAAGCTTGACCAAATGATTTTTCGGCTTTGCTTTCTGACCCTTATTAAACTCAGGAAGGTGAAAGATTTGAAAGTTTAACCGCACGAAGGAATAAGAAAATAATTCTCTGGATCATGACATCAGCAACGTAAAGAGAAGTACAGAGAATTAAGAGAGAGACTAAGATTTGCAATTGCAAGTCCTAGGCTGCTCAGCGCTTGCCAGTGGTCTCTGCAGCACGTGGCTTATTTGATGATTTATGTTCATATCTCCTTGCTCCACTTAGGAACAAGGCTATTGCTTTTGTTATAGCTGTATCTAACATGCAATCTTTTTTGGGAGTAGATAGAGTAGCTCATACTGCAGTGCCTCTAGATTACAAAAACATGGACTGTCCATGGCAAAGCCCGCATAAAAGGAAAGAGTTTGCAACTTTCTCAGTAACTTTAAATGAAGAAAGCCAGTTTCTTTAAGAATCCAGGAACACGATGGATCATGTGTAAAGTGAAAATCGCATGCTGAATAAGTAAAAAGTTAAAAGCGTAGCCATATGGATGGCTGTGACCATCCTCATTCACCCCTTCCTAAAAAAAAAAAACAAAACCAAGGAAAACACCTGCAAACACGTCTTTGGTCTTTACTGGGCCTTTTATTGCCCCCCAATTCCTCATTCACTTACCGAATGACAAGTACGGTGTGTCCATTTCTCCTGGCCATTTCTTCTTTCTGTGCTCTCAGGATCTTGTTCAGGCTGTTTTCTGATGAATCTAAGTTGATTCTGGGTTTTTTAAATCTGCCAGAGTAGGAGCCAGGAGGTGACTAATGAAATCTGCATACTGGTATGTGCATGTGCTTGGAAAGAAAAGGCAAAAATGGGGAGGGAATCGGATTGACGTGCTCACAGGGAGAACAGAAAGAGCTGAGCAGCGCGTGTAGGGGTTGTGCATTTAAGGACCTGGGTTAGCATGGTGCCAGAAGGGATTTCACTCGATGGGACTTATGCCCAAGATACGGGCCAATGGTTTAGGAGGAGCGGAGGCAGTCTGAAGTACGAGGGACTGGGGTACTGGGGGCATTTATTAATGAGGTGATAGTTTGGGGTGGGGAAGCGCTAGGGACCTTTGTGGTGGAACAGTAGAGAGAGATTTAAGAGGTTGAGTAGAGCGGGTGAAAGAGTGCTTCGACAGCAAAGTTGAAGAAGAGTTTGTGGAAAATGAGGGCTTTGAGGAAGAAAAGTTGACATGTTTTGGAGGCGAGAGCTGAGACTGAGCACCGGGATGGTGCGTTACCACGGCACGTTCCCTCCTCCAGTCTTTTCTATCCAGAACGTGACGCGGCAGCGGGGACGTGCATACTGATCTCCCGTTTCTGAGCTAGGCCAGCTTCTTCCAGTCTCTGCTTCGCCATTGTTGCTGAAGTTCACGTGCACAGGATTCACCCGCGTTACTTCCATTTAGCGAGACTTCCGTAGCAGAGTCGCCAGCTCACCGTTACTGGAGCAGCAGGCTGGATCAGGCAGCCCTTGTTCAGTGAAGATGCCTGTTGAACTCCCCAGGAGCTTTCGCTAAGCAAGAATAGCAGGACCAGGATTGCAACACTGCAGTGAAATCCTTTATACCACCACCGTGAAAAATAGGACCAAAACAACTTTGAAAGATGTGCATATGATGTATAGATAGTGTTTTATCTTTGTAAGAAAACTGCAAGGAAAGACTTACTAGTGTAAGTAAAAATAATTTGATGGCCTTTTACTTTTTTTTTTTAATATGCTGGAATTGCTATTTCTGCATCTTATGATAATAAACCAAATATTTTTAGGGGCTAGGGTGAGTAAGATGGCATTTTTCAGTTAGAATGTGCTTATTACGTTGCAGAAAAGGGTTATATTTTGATTAAAACATCAAATGTAAATGTTTCCAGATGTTCAAGCATTGTTACTCAATGTGATATTAGAGGTAGAAGTGAAAAAGTCTCATCTTCGTGTTATGACTGCCTTTTTTTAGAGAGAGATCTTTTTAATGTTTTTTCAAACCTGTTAGTATACCACAATCTTCTCTTTTTATATTTCCTTTTCATTCACAGATTTTCAAATACTTACTAGTTCTCCTGCTCTGAGTACTTCTTACACATAACTGAGACATTTCCATGTTTTAAGACTGTAAAGCACCTTTCTCCACATGTTTAAATTATATAAATTTTATATCCCCTTTCAAAATTTCCAATATGCTCCATCAGTTATTATCCCCATCAGCTGCCAAAGTATTAACATCAGTTGGAATAAAATGAATAACAAAGCAATTTCAGTCAGCATAGTGGTTAATTGGCTGTGCAGTTAGATATGCATATTAGGAAGTGTGGTTTCTATATTATTATTTCTGTCAATATGGCTTGTCAAAGAGGCATACAGTCTTCAGCAGTATTGTGGACAGTCTGGAGCACGGTAATCAAAAGTGGAATGTTGCTCATGGATTTCTGATAAGCATCTTTATACAAGCCCTACTGCCTTAGCACATGCACAGCTATTGATTGACTGGGGTGCCTTTACAAGAGCGAAATAAATAACAACACTGTTGTCACTTATCAGCAATACCACTTTTGCCTCAGCCTGCAGTAACCATGTTTTTCTAGATTTAAAAGCATGTTTTATTGTCTTTTAATCAAATACTGTTTGAAATAAGTTATCAGAAGAAATTAATTTAGCGTTCAATACAGTGTACTTCCTGCTGTTTCTAATTTTCAAAGATGGATTTTTTCTGATAGCAAGAAGAAGTTGACTTGGCTTTAAGGGAAATTTCTCTCTGTCTCTTCATTTCAGTCCAGGGGAGAACTCTGTAGACAAAACTCTGATGCACAACTGCTATGCCCAGTGTGAGTAAGCACGACCAATTCTACAGCCCGAATATTTTCTCAGCTTTCTCACACAGATGGCCATTACCATGGTTAACCATAGGATGATATGCTTGATTATTATATTTTCAACGGATCACGTAGTGTAGTTCACTGAAGTTAATCTTTTGTCTTCTCCTTGGTCAAAGCTTGCAATAGTTCTTAACCTTTCTGAGTAATCAAGATGACGTTACTGACCTCTCCCTTGTCTTTCCCTAGTATCAGTTAATTTATCTCTCTGTTATTAAGTTTGATGTCCTCAGGTCTGCCACAGTATCTGTAGCAAATTTTTCTAAGCTAACAACTTCCTTTCTAGTTTGTAAATACAGTGTAGGCAGAGCTGATAGATCTTGCTGTGATAATAAGTTGACTTGTGAATGTAGCTGTGATTATAAGTAGAATGGAACAGTCTGATTTGATGAAAGAAAGTGTATTATAAATAACAACGCTGTTCTATAATGTTAAAAGTGACAAATATAAAGAAAAGAGGCCATGTACTTACCATCACTTAGACATTTTTTTCTTTCCAAACAGCAACATGGATGTCTGGAAGTAATTTCCCCCCCTCTTTCTCATAACTTTATATACATTTGTGCGCGAGCATGTGCGTGCACACGCATCCATATCACGGACGCTTCCTCATAACGAGAAAATGGTCCATAGGTTTAAGTTGGAAAAGAGAGCGTTTCTCTAAGAGTTGAAAATGTTAAAAAATATTCAGTGACGATATTCAGTAATTGGTCAGAACAATATAATTAATTATTCCCTTCTCCCTTAGTTGACAGAAAATAATAAGCTGGTGGAATAAAGTGGGAAAGGAGGAGGGGAGAAGAAGTAGTGCTGCTGGATGTCGCTCCATAGAGCTGGGACGAGGTGGTGGGGAGGATGCCATGCTTGGGAGCAGTCACCACCTCTGGCCTGCGATTACTGATTCACCGTAGAAAACCGTAGCAATTGGTTCTGAATTTCTGGAAGCACTAAACTGGCCAAATCCATCAAAATAGCCCAGATTAAGGGTGTGACTGGCTCGCACGCTGTAGGTAGGATAAGAACTAAAAAGCTTTACCATTTTGGGGGCTTGGTTGATAAGAAAAATGTACCCATACAATAGATACATGGTATCTGTGATCCCCAATCTCAGAAGGCAAGGCAAGGTTGAAGCTAAGGTGGGGTTTACCTGAAGGGGTGAGGAATGTGCATTATCTGGGGTTTTTTTGTTCCACTTATTTGAACAGTAAACAGCACAATGGCAAGTCTTCCTTTTAAATACACAGATAGGTGTTTCCTGAAGAGCTTGCTGCTCAAGCATGGAGAGACACAGCAGTAAAAGATTTGCTCAGATCATTCTGCTGTTCTGGGGCCTTAGCGGGGGATGCGCTCAGACACCTACTCAGCAATGACAGAAGTGTTAACTCTTTCTTTAGCTCTCTTTTACTGCAGCTGTATCTGCAAAGAAATGCCAACATGCTTCTAAAGCAAGTTGACTGCTTTCCAAATATGTTCTTCTGTCCCTGCATATCTGCAACTGAGTTAGGGCTTCTCTAATTTACTTCATCAATTCAGCTCATCTGCAATTGTAAAATAAAGAACAGCAGAGAATGACTAGACTTGGAGAAACTTCAAAAAACTCTGAGAAACTTTCGCTACCTTGAAGAGGAGTCAGATGTAATCTTAATCCACGTTTGCATTGTTGAATCACTGGAGTTGGTTGGCTTTCTCGGTGACAGCAGCTCTAGAGCACTGGGAAGTAGGTGGAAAGGAGATGGGGAGAACTGGCCATGGGCTTGGCTCCTCCTCACTGACCAGCGGAGATGGGGAGATGGGAAGGAACTGAGGGCTAAAGAAGACGCGGTTTCTGATCGTTGGCCTGGGCCTGGTTTGCTCTTATTGAGGTCAAGCGCAAAATTTCCACTGCATGACCTGATCCATTGTGCCTCTGGCAGATATGATGTCGTTCACGCACGCGGCGCTTCTGATGTGGCCCCCCTCCACCTAAACAATGCTTTTTAAGCTGTGAGTGAAATATTGCAAATAATAATGCAAGCGTGTATTTTTAAAATAGGTTTGATTCAGTTAGCGTTCACTTTATTTCACATGACAAGAATTATGAGGGAGCTTTCAGCGAAAATAATGAATTGCCATATTTATGGAAAACATACGAGCATGAATTGAGTCATGCTGTTATTTTGGGTTTGGATATTCTGTGCCCAGAGAGAGGGGTTTAGGAGTTGTGACAAAACAACAGATGTGAGATTAGCCCCTTTGGCTGTGTCTAAATGGATGCGTCCTAAAATCCTGGTGTCCCAGTTGGTCAGAACATGCTGTGGCTCCCATCCAAGCCCCATCCTTCCACCCATGCTCTTCTCGGGCTGGTTTGTGTTTGCAGTTTGCCTCGCTGTGGATTTTAAATCCACCTGGGGTGTGCACCCCAACCCCAGCATTCAGAGCAGCTCTCAAATACTGCTGCTGATTATTCTAAAACAAATAGAAATGCTGTGAATGTCCATCTTCCTAGAATCAGCTGTTACATCAAGTGAGGGGAAATAAAACATTATATAGGCAAGGGAAGGTGGGGGAGAAGTCTACCATAATTTATTGCGTGGAAGTTTTTCCAAGCAATTCTTTATTGCTTGGAGATTGTACTTAAGTTGCAAGAGTGTGACTGCTCACTTTATGCCCTGTCAATTAGAAGACTTTATTTTTCAAGTACTGCGGTTAAGAAACACGCTACATGGTTTCGTTAGAAATTGTTGGCTAGAATGTGTTATGTATGAGGGTATGTGGGCCAAATGCTCATTTCGACTGCGCTGACTTCTAGTAGAAAACCAGTCATTCACTAAGAGTGAAGCCAGAAAAATTTTTGTAATGATAATTTTTAACTTTTGTAGAAATCTTCTCACGCTAGCTCATAAAGCTTTCTTTTCATCACTCAGGACAATTTGACAGCTTTAGCTGTTGTCTGACATGAATATAGTAAAATCCACTGTATGGCATTTAGAGGGAGAAGCTGGTGAAGAAAGAATAGTAACAACATTATTTTGCAGAAACCACAGCAAAAACAAACATCTTAAAGTGAGATGCTTGAATATCTTACTGTGCAAGACATTGCAAAACTGTAGTTAAGCATGCAGATAAGAGGAGTTGTTGGTCTGTTAAGAAGAACAGTGGCCTGTAAATATCTAACTCGGACACTTAAATTTCAGTTTGTAGCTGGCAGTGATTTCATGACTTGTACGATTACCTAAATGAAAATGCAGTTTCTACGTAAGTGTGCAGGAGCTTAGTTTCAAAGAGCCGGAGGTCAGCAAAGGTAAATAATAAATGGGGAAAAAAACGTGATACATCTGCTAGATATCTATAGAGGCAGTTACTTTAGATATGGTAGTTATGAACGCTGATATAAATTGCAAGTGACTCAACTGAAGGCTCCTCAGATCCTATCTATTCATTGTATTTGTGGGATAGAATTTGCCTGTCGGGGAGCTTATGCCTTAGACTTTGGGAAGGTGGGTTTCAGTACAATCTGTGTATCTCCTATGGCTTTTGCTGGCACTTGGACTAGGTACAAATGTCACTGTTTCAGTACAAGGTCACTGGTGGAGATGTGTGAAGGGCTCATCCTAAGCTGGTCATAGCAAGTGTGGTGTGAGTAAAGAAATATGTCAGGATTTTGCAAATGTTTTCTGTTTGTTTCAAGTCATTAACTTGGTCTCTGCTGGCTATTTGATAATCACTCACCTCTTTCTTTCCTTTTCCAAATGTAATTATTTGAATTGGAAGAAAAACCAAAAAAAAAATTATATGTAATCTAGGAGTAAATTTACATATGGTTATAGTATGTGGTGGTTCTTTTGTCTTCTGTAGGGGTCAGTTAATTGCCAAAGTATAGTTTGGAAAAAACGAAAATCAGGGGGAGAAAAGAAGCAGTCATTACTGCTAAATGGTACTTAGTATAAATCAGTTCAACATTGCTAAAACCCCCTGTTTCTAACTGTCATGTGGAAAAGTGGCATAGGCCCATTAACCCTTGTTCTGCAGACACACTGGTATCTCTCCGGTGCTACAGCGTATCTTGGCAATAGGCTTGTCTGGAATGGTTATTCCCGTTTCACGGATTGGAGCTGAGGCACGGTAAATCAGCTTCTCATTTGCGTTCCCTCTTGAATGATTCAAAGAAATCACGCAACGGTCAGATTGGCCATCTGAAATTTCCCTCTGTGTCTCTTGTGCACTTGCCCATGATATGAGACGTATCTGGGGCATGGCCAGAGTGTGTAACGCTCTGTTGTCAATTGGCATAGCTTAAAGCAGATTCCATGCTGGTTTAGCGTATGCCATGCCTCAGTCATCCCTCCATAAGCAATTTATTGGGTAGTGCTTTTCCCACAGCTGCGCATCAAACAAAAAACTAAGCGCAGCAGACGTTAAGGATTATTCTGTTCGGCCTTTGCTTGTGCTTGTTAATGAATAGCCATCCAGTTTATTTCAGGAGTTTCAGCCATCCACTTACTTCAGCTTTACCTATCTAAATGTGTCAAGCATCTAACCATAAGTCACACAGCAGCCTGAAATGGGAAAAGGAATTAAACAGACTTGCCGAGTTCTGTATATCTGTTTCATTCTATTTTATGGTGCTAATACTAAGACCCAGGACCATTAAAACAGTGTGCTAGTTACTGAACAAATACCATTTTTCCTTCCTTTGGTGTGTAGGTCATACCGTGGGATTAATAGAACTGATTTGTGAAAAAAAGGAAAAGGGTGCTGCAAAGAAATGGGGGAGGGGAAGAAGAAAAGGAAAATGGGTCGAGCAGGCAGAGCATACCTTTGTTCAAGAAAAAGAAAAACAGAAATATTTTCTCCCTGTGAAAATTTGGGATTTTTTTTTTTTTTAACAGGGAGTATTTTCTCAGTTATTTGGTTTGATTTTTATAGAGCTATTGTAATTATTTAGATGTAGAAAAGGCATAAAATACTGATCTTTGTGCATGCCAGTACACGAAGCTTAGAGCTCTCATGCCTTCACAGATGAGACTTGCCTGTCTTTTGGTATAAGTCAAATCTTTCCAAACTCCCTGTCAGTGCTTACGTTTTTGGGGCCATATGGGGGGCAGTTCCCTTAAATATTGTTCTCTGCTTGTCTTGTAATTCCAGTTGCTCATGGTATCTGATGTCTATTAAGTGAGAAGGGCAGTCATAATGCATTGAGTCTAGATTTGAACTGGTGGCTTCACATCATGTCATTTTGTTTTACAGATACTGTTTGCCATTTAAATATTCCCTCTCCATGTAATTGCTCTGGATGTTTTAATGTTGGCATCAGTACGCAAGGTATTTTCTCTCTATTCCATAAGAGAATGAATGGGGTGAGGATTTAGTTCAGTGAAGACACATCTAGCTCTGTTTGAAAGGACTAGTTGCTTTCATATGTTACTGTAGGACTGTTAGGATAATTAGCAGTTCATCAGAATGATTTCACAGGCCATTATTTGTGAGAATGACTGGGACAAGGCTTTTTAGTTTGCAGTGTGTCTGTGTGATTTACCATGTGTAATGCCAATAGATGTGAAGAGTCAACAGTCACAGAGGGAAGGTCAGCATTAACTTTCTTCCATAATTTCATGGGGTTTTTTTGAGTAGTACATCATGTCGTGTGTCTTTTATTTCTTATCTTAGCGGAGGTTATAATTTTTACTATTTGTTTGTACGATGGTGGTGTCTAGAAATTTCAGTCGGAGGTTGTGAGCCCATTGTGCTAAGCAGATGGATTGAATAGAAAAAGACAAGAAATCTGAGGAAATAATCACTCTCTACTGCTGACAGTACTCTCCAGGGTAGGTTTCAAAATAGCTCAAGAGCTGTGTAAAATTAATAAGCTGTTCCTCATGTACTGAAATCCTCTTTCATATTGCATTGGCATGAGGGATCTCTGTAGAGAGGAGGGGCTGCAAATAAGATTTGCCAGAGGATGGGGTTGAAGATTGTTCCTGGAAGTCCAGATTTTACTGTGAGTCCAATGGATGAGTGCACACTAACAATGTGCCTAAAAGTGGTCTGGATGGAATTTGTCCACTACAAAATCTCTGCATCAATGAAGTCTGTTTAGTCCCTCAGAGCAAGGTTTATTAGGCATAAAATTTGAATCAGTGTCCTTTTGTTTCTTTAGCATCTTTATAGTTTTCTTCACTGATAGCAGAAATCAGGGAGCATTACTCTTATCTAATAGAGACTTAATGTTAATGAGATCTTTTAGTAGCTTTTTGAGGTACTAGGACAATTTGTATTCTCCGATGTGGAAACATGTTCCCTCGGACTGCAGATTTGCAGTGTGGCTGAAGTTTTTGATTTTGTTATGGCATTTTTAAAATGTTATTTTTTCATACAGTATATGTTCGGTGCATATATGCAGTAGAAAAACTAAAAATAAAGATGTAGCACTGAATCATAATTAGAAGGGAAAAAAATCATTACCTGTCATGGAGAAAACTCTGAAATAATAAATACCACAGGCACATTTTACTGCTATCATAAATATTTATTCAGCACATGTCCATAGGCTCAATTTATTACATCACATTCACTTAAATGTGTTTATGAAACGATCCTTCTGCATACACACACATTTTATCAAATTTTAGATTCCTTGATTAATGGCACAGACCTTTTTTGCTATGTGGCACAGTCTGTCATACCTCTAATCCAATTCTGAAATAAAGGTATTCTTAGATCTTCTCATAATAAGGCTATTCTTCTTGCTACAGTTATACCTCTTTTGCTTATTTTCTTTTAGAATGGATTAAGATTTAATAGTGATGTATTTCCTAATAAACACAGCTGGAGGATAGCTTCTTCCATTATCTAGATATACCTTTGTTACATCTTCATCGGAACCCATTAAATATTCTTGGACAGTCACTTAGCAATATATAAAATGTTTCTTGTCTTCGATTTCAGCAGAGACATCAATCCAAATGTTCTGGGCTATATTGCATAATTGTCAAGGAGTTAAATATGCGCGATGAAGGTACAGTAGTTAAAATTTACTGGTGTACATCTAATGTTTATAGATAACCCTTTTAAAGAAGACAGGATGTATTGCCATGTTCAGCCATTCTATCTTAATTCTAAACCACTGTCGCACTGCCTCCGTGTTTTCTTTTGCAGTCAGTCGGCCCAAGACCCTGTAGAACATTTAGCTTGCAGTCTTGCGATTTTAATTATCTGATCGAGTGTATTAAATTCTGGTAAGGGTAAAACCAATTACGATTTCTCAGTAAGTTCATCCCTTATTAGTAATTTTCTAGGAAATGGAAACCAAGTTTGCAGCAGATTTGAAAGGGGAGGACGCTCCTGTTCCCTGCTTTTCCGTTGCGTTTCAGACTCGGGTCTTCAGGTGGCGTCGTCACTGGCAGTCGGTGTTACTGATTCAAAGTGTTGTATGTTGGTCAGTGAACTTGTTTTAGGTCTAATTTGAATGTACACAAACTGCTGCAGATTCACTAATGTCGTCCTGTGGATAGTTCAGTAGTGAAGTTAAAATGATTTATCTGCTACGTAATATTTATCACAAGAGTAAAACAATGGGGGTGAATACGGTATATAGATGCAGGTGCTGTCCATCTAACCTGGATCACCAACTTCTAAAAATCTAGGTCCTATGCATTATATGAAAGTAAAATAATCAACCAACAGTAACAAGCTCTTATAAAAAAAAAAAAAAAGAAGAAAGCGAGACTCACAGCTACAGGCAAACTCATCTAAGCTGAACGCCCTTAATCATACATTATAACATTAAACACCGTACAGCGGAAAAAAAATTCAACATTGTATGAGGTTTCTACATATTGTGTATAAAGCAGTGGTTGAGTGCAGCAGGTTCTCACCTACGTCATGCTGCTGTCAGTCATGGCTTTGAGGCCACCGCCAGCTTTTCTCATTAGGCCGAGCTGCGAGGTTTGTCTATCCCAGGAGGCACAGAGGGATGCTCTCGACCGTGGTCTAGTATTAGGTGCCGGAAACATCTAGGTCAGATCCTGTCCTAATAGAGATGGCTGGAAGGTGTATTTTGGAGAGTTTAATGGCCATCCCTTCCAGGAAGATTGCCAATTCAGCTTGATATCTAAATTGCTTTTTACAGCATTTGTGCTGGCAGATCTGTTGAAGATGCAGGACCCTTCAAATGTCTATGAGAGTTATCTAATCGAAGGTGTGATTGAACCATTGCATAAAATGTACTCCTTATTGTCACAAACTCCAAAACTAGGAGAACATTACTGGTATGTCAGTGCACTAATGCTCTACTTCCAGCTTGACCAGCATCCCCAACTGGGAGCTGTGGTGGGAAGCTAATGTCACACAAGGCACGGACAGTCCTGTTTAATTTAAGAAAGCAGACAGAGAGCTTTCACTGCAAATAAACTGCTGCTTATTTTATGTTCTTGAGAATGGCACGTAGCAATTAAGTCTTTAGTGAGTAAAAACTGTATTTGGTAAACATTGTTGCCAAGATAGCCAAATGAATTATCCATGAAGTGAAAGGTACACATCCTGAAATCTCATCCAGGTATTTTAGCAATTTAAAAGATGTCATTTTATACGCTGGGTATTTCTTAAATGTTCCATTAAATTGAGAACTCTCTCTATAAATGCTAATTTAATTAAAATGCCTTTGTACCTTAAATATAAATGAAAACAACAGGCTAGAAGCCTTGCTGAAAGTTTGCATGGACCTCGACTTATGTATAATTTTTCTTATCTTGTGCAGCATTGTCTTTCTTTTTTTCTTTAAATGAACAATATGCAAGAACATTCCCTGTCTTTTTTCTTTTAAAATTTCTTATAGCAGAATATTTTTGACAGGCCACTTTTGCTTTCAGAATTAAAATTTCCCCCACAAATGGTTAGTGTTAGAATAACAAAACACTGTGTTTTAACTTGGTAGGCATGACGATGATACCAGTTGGCATTTAGCTGTCCCATATACTAGTTCATGCATGTGAAACAAAGTGATTATTATACTTACAATTTTTGGTCATTTACCCAGTTCCTATCAGGGAAAATTACTTTAAATGGAAAACACCTATAAATTGATTTTTTTTTTTTTTCTTTTACCAAAAATTCTGTATTGAGAGAAGGAAGTAATGCTTCAGCTCCTATGTAAATATGCTTTTCTAGGAAACCACCTACATAAGGGCCAAATCAGTCTTTTTTAGGTGTGGTAAATATGCTGAGTTGGGAGCCTTAAAGGAAAGCAGAGTCTGCAAGAGAGGCTGGAATTCTTTATCCAGGGGATTGTCTGGACATACCAGATACACCAGTTTCTTCACCAACGGTATCAGCCCCTTGCTAAGAGAGTTGCCTGGTTCTGTGATAAACCTTCAGCTGTCTTCAGCTCTCATTTTTGGCAATGTGTACGGCAGTCAAAATTATGGCCCTCTGAAGCAGAATAGTCTTCAGTCATGCCCCCACACACGTGTGTGTGTATATATATGTGCGTGTGTGTATTATTTTCCTTTTAATAAGACATTGCAAGTATTAAGACAATGCTGTTACTATGCATTCTACCTCTTGAATGTTAAAAGAAAAAAAAAAAAAAAAGAGGTAACTGATGTAGCTATTCCAATGAAATGTTTAATGAGCCAGGTTCTGATCTGCTGTATCCTTTACAATTTATTTACCTGTGTTTAGAACCCATCGTCTTAGCTCAAAAGCTGCCCTTGTACATAAAGGTGTGATTTTAGCTGTCTGTAAGTCCCAGGTAACTGCATGAGTGTATTCACATAGAGTATTTGACCGGCACGACTGGCGTTAAGCACAGGAGTGGGAGCAGAGGTGTCCCCGTGCTCTGGTGCACTCCCTATGGCACCTCTGGAAAGTTAGTTTTATTATCAGTCGTTCTCAGGCTCCTCATCTGTAAATTAAGAATTCCTCTCTGCCTCCTGTAGGGCAGGTAACAATCTTGAGTAAAATATTTTGTGAATTCATGGATAAGGAATAATATTCTGTAATTGTTATTTAAAAGGGGATTTACATGTATTCCTCTTAGGTCAGGCATTTGCAACATTGTCATCCACTGCTTTAAAATATGGCTAAGCTGAAGGGTCAGTGACAGCATCAGGCGATTGTATCAGAGATTTTAATGTCTTGTTCAGCTCTATGGCAAGAATCTCTCATTTCCAGTTGTAAAAAACATTTTTTTGTCTAACAAGAGAAGGCTGCAGAATGTGGTAAAATATGAATCTGGTTAG
This sequence comes from Aquila chrysaetos chrysaetos, assembly GCF_900496995.4. Lineage (NCBI taxonomy): Eukaryota > Metazoa > Chordata > Aves > Accipitriformes > Accipitridae > Aquila > Aquila chrysaetos. The sequence continues at coordinate 2,995,572 of NC_044016.1, forward strand.
TCGTGTTTGATCTCCCATGTTTTAGGCATCTGTGGGAATGATGCAGTAACTGCTCTGTTCATAAAATTCCCATTGATACAGAAGCATGTTTGAGACATCAGGCAGAATTTAAATCCGGATCTCCTATGGCTGAATGGACTAGAGGAAAACTTGTAATTGCAGCATGGGTACAGAGCAATAATGACAAATAATTACTCTTTCCTGAAGGGAGACAAATACTTATCATTCCTTATGTTCTATTAGTACACGTGCTACCCTTGCCTTGTGTACTGTGGTCAGAAGGATCTTTTCATCTTCGCTCCTCTAGCTCGGGAGGTTTTGAAGTGCCTGTATAACCTAAAACTCTTTTTTGACTTTATAGTCACAATCAACTTCTGTTGTCATGGGTATTTAACACAACTGTCTGCATAGAAGACTCATAGTCATGATATTCATTTAGCAGAAGAAACACGAAAATGTCGCCTGTGTACATTGTTCAAGGCTCGTTTCCATGCTAGGGTCAGAAAAAGTGATTTTTCCACAGCAGATAGGATAGAAAGTACCTTTTTCAGGTTCCATAATCAAGACAAATACAACTGCCTGTTGCCATGCACCATATATTTTCCACATTATAGTAATGGATGCACTGCTGCCACCTGCTATGTCAGGACTTCTAGCTAATTGGAATAAGTTATGTGTGTTCCAGTTACTCTTACGGTCTATAAAAGGCTGCTTTGTCCTAAACTAGATAATAATTTTTGATGGATTTCCTTATGGTAGCAGATATTGCCGTACTCTGGTGAGAACCATTGTTTTTCACGAATACAGGTGTTTTCTGCACATATTAAGGCTTTAGAGCTGCTTTTTTCTACTGAGTTTATGCTAGGGCATAGCATTTGGTGTAGGTGATATGACCCAGATCCAGGTGTAGTAAATCCTGAGAGGGACATGAATAGACGGGTGGAAATTGGCCCCGGGATCTTAGAAAAAACATGACCTTGTTCCTGTGTTTTCTCCGCATTTCTCTGTATTTTTTTTTTTTTTCCTCTGTGGTTGCAATCTTGTCTTAAGGTATAACTGTGACATCAGAAATCAGAAATGTGGTACTTTTTAGGTGAAGTTAATTTTTGTAACATAAACCTAACTTGAATTGATACCTGATCGTTGCGATCTAGGTCTACGTTCCTTTAGCAAGAGCTGGAGCTGTATGACTACCAGAGCATAGTGTGTACAACTTTTTACATAACTTTCCCGACAGTAAGTAATTTATTACTTTCCAAAGATGCCAGACTCCTGTATTTTAATCGTTCTTTAATACTCAGGGTTGCAGATTTAGCATGACAGAGTAACAAAGGGGATTAGGTGTATGTGATCCATTGTTGCTCCGGTGCTCAGCCTGGAGAACATGTATTTCAGCTCCGGCAGGAAGCCCGACCTCTTCAGAGAGTAGAAGTTCTTGCTTTTTCCTCTCAGGTGCCTCATTTGGTCCCAAATGTCAGCCAAGGAGTGGCCTTGCTGAAACTGCAGGTTTCATTCTTCAAACCTTCATCTTCCTTACTTCAAAACTAATTGGAATGGTCCCTTTTCTCGCTCCCTTTTCCTCCCCAACTCTTCCAGCCTACTTTTTTAGGTGAGATGGTAGGTGATAGCAATAATATCCTCAAGCCTACGGCCAATTATCATTGTAAAAAACAGGCTAGCTATTTTGTAAAAGAAAAAAGAATAGGATATGATTGTGTGCTATAAAAATATGAGAAAATGTGAATTCGTATTTTATGTTAAAAATGTTTAGTACCTTTTAGCACTTGTCATGATGGCGATAAGAAAAAAAAGTGACATTACACTGGGTATAAAATGGTAGAATTTTTTGTGCTACGAATCTCTTTCGTACCCCTCCATGTCCCATCTCAACCTCACGACAATGCCATATAGTGTTTGTCATGGCTGAATAGTGAGGGGAACCTTCAGAAAGCAACCTTCAGTCTTACAGGCTACTGGTGTCACGAAGAAAAGAAAACCTCTGTTGTAACTGCTAGTGAAAGTATTTGCTACTTGTTTTGGGTATCTTCATCAGTTCATCGGAGAACAATTTATTTAAAATTCACGTTCTTGCAGAACATGCAGGTTCTTTCAAGGTCTCTGTGATGTTAAGACCATGTTGCTCATTTAATAACACTTTTTTATGTATAAGACTATATAAAATGTACAGAATATCGGAAATGAACAAGTTTATACCTTACGTAAACGCTTATTGCCTTACAAAACACAGGAAGATAAACGTATGTGTTTTTTTTTCTAAACGTATCCTAAAGCCAGCTTTCTTACACCTGTAAATTAAGTGAATGCACAGAAGGATGTGCAGGCTTGTGAAATAGTCAGTCTTGTTGGTTCAAAATACACTAACTAGCTAACTATAAATTACGTATGTTCTTTTTTTCTTTTCCTGCATAAATACTGTCTGGTGACTTATCGTGGAACTATAACTTCGATTGAATGTCAGTTAGTGTTTTTACTAGATACCTCTTGTCTGCAAACCTAATAAGGCAGTTCCTTTAAGGAACTAGGAAGCTAAGCACATGAGCCATCTTAGCAAAGCTGGTGCAGCTAATTAATTGCTAGTCCGGCCAGTCTTAGCTTTTTGGTACAGTAGGTTTTGTCACATATAAATGTCAGTAGAAATGGGAATTAGCTTATGATTGACAGTTCTTGACTATGTAATTAATCATTTTCCTTTAAATGTGTGTTAATCAAAGACTTAAGTTATTTTTAAGAAGACTGAAAAATCTGAGAAATGCCCTTTGTCTTTGATCATCTCTTAAACTTGTAATTAAAAGTATCTAAAGCTAATAATAGTTTTTCCTCCAAAAGAAGTTTGCCAGAATGGAGATATCTTGCTAGATTAATTAATCTCTGCTCTTGCTGCGAGCAGAGTATAGAGACTCAGAAGACAGAGAGTAGCAAAGCCTCATTTCATGCTGAAAACCCATATACAACATTTGGGGAGGAGTTTGGGTTCAGAAGGGCCTACATTCAGCCTTCTCTTTCTCAAGGATTTTTTGAAACTGTTTTCGCCAGGAAGGAGTTGGGAAATAAAGATTACGAAAGGAATATAAAAATGCTTAGATTCTCTTTTCCTCCACCTTTCCGTCTGCAAATCTAGAAAAAAATACCGTGATAAGTCACTAAACATTCCTCATCTTGTTACTTGAATTGGGGAAACTTTGAGGCAAAAATCGGTTATCATAATTAGGTGGATGAATAAATGTCTCATCATCTGTATTCTTTCCCAGTTCTATTTCAGTTTACCATGTTTTGCTCCTTTGCTCCTTTCTTCATCCCTTTACAGCCCACACTTGCCAGGGATTGTATTTTTCAGCACCAGTTTGCTCACAGTGTCTCTAGAAAAAGCTGTGGCTCAAGAAATTATTCCTGTCTGAGGAAAGGTGGTCTTTTCTACAAGACCTTGAGGCATATTACTATCAAAAGATTCATTCACCTAATTCATATTCTATGATTCATAATTCTAATGAGATCTTGGTTATTCATCCAATAGTTATTCATAGATTATTCTCTGCTTATTAACACATGGAAACACTGGGCTATGATACTTGCTTTTGAAGAATACTTGCAGAAATCAGTTCCTCTTAAAACATTTATTTCACCTGCAACAGTTTATCTCTTGTTTACTTTATGAATGCATGCTGTGAAGATGAGCAATATAAGTCAAATGAAAATCCAGCTATGGTAATGTATATTGAAGGTGCACTCAGTAATCCTGTAACATTTTGTCTTGCTCATTTTTGTCACCGGTAATTTTACACAAAGAAAGGGACCTATCACTCGATATATATTGAGAGAACATCGAAGTTACGGTGATTCATATATTGCAACTCTGCCATAATAGAGAAAGAACCATATGTAGAGTGAAGTAATATTATATGAAATAAAGTGATGCAGGACAAGAACTGACAGTTGCATTACATTATTCAGTGGAACAGAATCTGCAACTGCTGCAGGGGAATGAATACATGATACATAATATGGACCAATACATCATGTAGATCCTTTAATATAGAGAAAAACTGATGTATAATGCACTATTGAAATGGAGTGTATAATGTATTCTGTAGAGAGAATTTTCTTTCAGTCCTCCTGTCTTAGGCATGGGCATAATGGAATATATTGTCGTGCTAAAGAGTAGCTGACCTTGCCTCTGTTTACAAAAGGAGAGGAATCTATAAATGAGCTGTTTCGTAAAGAGGACTACGTGATTAAGAAAATTGGTTTCCCAAAGTAGTAGCGTCAGGGTCAAATCAATCTTGGACACAATCAAAGAATATACTTTTTTTTTTCTCTGAACTGTGTAATAATCTTTCGACAAATACAGTGCTCGAAAAAATCAGAATTGTTACATTTAAGAAAGATTTAAGCTATCCACAAGGAGAGCTTATGTTATGTGGAATGAATGTTCAGTCAACAGAAAAGCTTTAATTTTTGAGTGTTTAGTGTAGACATTTTTTTTCTCTAGTGATTGATTGCATACACCCTGCATCAGCCTACCCGCATCCAGGATCCAATTAGTTTTTTGAACTACTAAGTAGTATTTTTTCATGCCACCCTATTGATTTATAATAACTGGAAGTAAGCTTAATTAAGAACATACCTTTTTTTGCAAGAGAATCAAGAAGATCTGGTGGAGTCGCTTACAATTCAACTTAAAGCAGAGATGATGCCTTACTTGCTGAAACTGGAAAAACTCTCCCTAAGGATTATTAAATGCCTTTTACAGGTGTGAAAAAGATCTCATGTTGTTAACAAATACATCCATAAAGAATTTTCACACATTTATAAAACCTGTTGCTAAACTGGGGAGAAGTCTTCTTTCTTAATGTAGGTGACTAAATGCTTCAGGAGATGCGTCTCCCCCGAGGCACTTGATTTAAATGCCAGCCTATTTAATGTATTCTGTAAGAACAGAGGCACAGCTTATAAAAAGAACATTAAAGCATATTTATACCCTGCATATTGGCTAGGGATCGTACTATCGGTAAGTATATCAGCTATTATATTTCACTCATTAGTTGCGTGGATGCATTCAGCTGTAGAACAGGTTAATCTGTGGCGTGTATTTGGCGTGTCTTAGGGAAACATGAGGCTGGTTCACCAGCTGGATGTAACTCCCGATGAGAGTTCTTTAAAGCGAGTGAGTCTATAATAATGCAAGCTGAGAGAGGTGGCCTCTCTGATCCAATGATGCATGCTGTCCTGTTGGGGATGAGTAAAATGGGGCAAGAATTTGACTAAAAACATTTTTGTATACTACTGCGCAGGTTCCAAAAAAGGAACTATTTAAGCTGTGTACACAGGATACTCTGCGGTTGCTAGCCAGTGCTGAATTACTCAAGAAGATATTTGGTCTACATAAATAAATTTATACTCTGGGGCGCTTGCCTAATCCAAAGCCCATTAGAATCAAAGTAATACTCTTTGGATCAAGGTCCTAAAGGAGAACTCTCTGGAGTTACTGTATGGTCTGCAGAAATCCCAATACAGTAGCTCTTAAAACTAGACTGCTTGCTTTTTTCTTTTTTTTTCTGTTTTCATCTCCCAACTTTTGTATTTCCCTTTCCAATACACACTTTTTTTCGCATGCCTATTGCATTTTTGTTTGCTGCTGACCAGGCCTTACTTTCCCCCCCACTCTGTGCTTCATTTTGTTTCGGTTTTACTCCACCTCTTGTTTGCATCTCTCATCTTTAGGAATACCCCTTTACCTTTCTTCTCTTTTCTGAAGGTATAAACCCTCCCTTTTAGCTCTGTGCATTCGGCCACGTAACAAGGAGATCATTAGGAGCATCTCTTTCCATCGGAGCCGAGTTCATAGCCCACCTTAGAAGCAAAGAGGTGCTGAGGCTCCTTCACTCAGTTTTGAGAGGACACTTCATACGCCCTATTTCATTTGCTGCTTTCTTGGTTCATTGCATCTACCTACTCTGGCATAAGGTAACGTTTCCAAAAGCGCTGAAGTCATCTGAAGAGTCAGAGGATATGTCTACATGGGAAACCCGGGTGAACTGTGCCCACTTTCTGACCTGATCAAAAGCCATATGGCTTATCAGCATGACTCAGTAGCCTCACCTTGTGCTACGCATGGTTTCTGGATGCCACAAGGTGTGTGAAATTTTCAACTGCTAGTAAAAGGCTCTGTAGAGACACCTTACGTATAAATGTAGTAATACAGATAGCTTTCTAAGTGCCTAAATTGCTTCTGAAATGACTTGTTGATGCCCTTCAGAATTTTGTCCAAAAGTGTAAATAGCCTTTTTCAAAGGAAATAAACTTATTCAGCTCTTAATCATTACTAGTGGTGGAGTTAGCAATGTTAATTAGGCATCAAGTTCTAATGTAGACCCACATTTTAATGAGATGGTGCGTGTGAGTTTGTATGAGATGGTTGGGGAGTGAGGCAGGTGGACAGGAAACAGGATTTTGTGAAGTGCTCTGAAAGCTACCCAAGTCATCAGAAAATGATGTTAGGTTCACTTAAAAAAAAAAAAAAAAAGAGAAAATTCCTTCGATATATTGCAAACCCCAAAACATTTTAAATAGGGAATTCGGGGTCAATTTCTTCCTCCCTTCAGGAGGAATGTGCATTGACTTTAAAGGACTGTGCTGTAATGGAGACCTTTCATTTTTCACTGAAATCAGCTGAAGGAGGTGAATGATTTCTAGAGGAGCAGGGACAAGACAGGCATGCCTGGGAAGCTGGAGCTCCTACTCCTGCACGCTGAATGCCCTGTGAGCACCTATATTCTTTCCAAGTGCAAGGATTAGGGATCTCAATTAACAGAAATCTGCTAGCCCTATTATTCCACCGCAGTGTAGGATTAGCTGTTATTGAGGAGTCTCATTCATTCCAGGACTTTCTGCACATTCTGTAGAAATACAGCTTGAGCAGGGTACATCATAAATCCGAAAAGTTCAGCAAAGTCTTCACCACAGCTTTGGAGCTAACCAACTCCCTTTTATCTTGAACGAACACCTTATCAGGCCAATATATTTGAATAGAGCTTCATACTCCTGGCAAAGGAAGATGTGGCTGAGCCCTTCATAGAAGACTCTTATGCAACAGATCGTGGGTAGAAACAGCCTGCAATCTTGTAGAGTTTGAAAGAAGAATAACCTTTCAGCTGTAAAATATTTTTAAATATTTCAGCAACACTTCATATAGTATTGCTCACAATCTATTGTATCCTCTTCAGTTCTGTTACTGCCTCCCCTCCTCCTCCACCAAGAGTAAAAGGATGCAAATGGACGTCTGCCATAAATAGGAAGGGAGTACGGTGGTGTAATTTTTGTATTAATTTTGTTTTGCTCAGTACCACTGCAAGGCCCTGGTTTTGTAGTTTTGTTGTGTTGGCTTTTTCTAGAAGGCAGAACAGTTTATTTCTCTATACTTCAGGGAAAAAAAGCCCTGGACTTCTTGTGTGGTTTGTTTGGTAGGACCTTAAATCATGAGTAAAACTGGATGTGAGTGTGGAGTTGCTGTATATCATTAAATCTGTTGCACAGAGTTTGCTAATGAAAAATATGATAGAGTAATATTTCATGAAGTCATTATTTGATAAAAATAGAGTACTCATATGCCTTTGCATTTTGAACAGGTGCTGTTCAAAAATGTGTAGGCCATCTCCACATAAATTAATTTTCCTGAATGTACAATAGTTTGGGGTTTTTTAATGGCATGTTTTTATTATTTCTGTCACTTCTGGGTTTTTTTGGATGGGTTTATTTATTATTTTTCTCATGCTGCTTAACAAGGTTAAAATTTAGAATAAACAACTTTATTTGTATAGTGGATTTGTAATTAAATATCATCAAACAATTATCTGTCTTCACTAAACTAAACTGCATAGAAAATAGGAATGAAAGACAACTGTTCATCCAGTTTTCTGTAGCAATGATTATTAGTAGTAGTGGTATAGTAGTTAACATTAAATCTGAAGTATGTTTCCTGGTCAATATACAATATATTATTTCTGTGTTTCATCTATTAGCAATTGGCATGTGTAAACTGTATAATGGTTCAAATATTTTAACAGAAAGTTTTAGGGGCTTTGCTCTCTCAGATGGTGAATATGCTTAAATGTAGGTCTCTCAGGTTAAAATAATGGTCCTGCCTTCAAAAGTGGGGAAAGTACTTTTGTGCATAAAGATGTCATATATGTTATAAAAAAATCTGAAGAAGTTTTTTTAGAATAACATTCTAGCTGTTCTAGCTTTCGTTTTACGTAACGAGCAAGAGGATAGCTACAAGTACACTTGCCTATATATTCTTTTTTGTAAATTCAAGTGAGAATTAATTCAGTGTAATGTATTAATGAGCCCATTTTGAAATTAACTGTATGTTTTCCAGGGATTTTTTATAATACAAATATGTAACCTTACAATTTACGTGTAGTTTGTAAATTTGGTGCAGCAAAATCACTTAATTCACAAGTGTTGTACACAGTGTGGCACCTCTGGGAGAAGGATAACATATTGCTGTCTTTTCCTTTGATTTTCAGAAATCCTGTGCAGATAACCTTGACAGCATCAGTTCTCGCCAATAAATACAAAAATGAATACATGAAAGCTTTCTGTAAGATTTATGAATTACTTAATTTGTGTGTAGAGGGACATTCTTTCTGCTTTGAGACAAAGATAACATAAAATACTGTGAGGGCTTGGGTCAGCTTAGAGTGTTACCACTCAAGGAACTTTACAACTCAAGGTATTTGGAGTCTTATTTGCACAAAACATACATTCATTGGAGAAGAAAAAGTAAGTTTCTAACAAATCTGAAATGGTCCCCAGTTTGCAACAAAGTTATTAGGCAGACTTATCAACCAAAACAAGTGAAAAATCTGCCACTATACATCTGGCTTATATACATCAGCTTGAAATGAGCAGACATCCATGAAGCATGTAGGTATATATAGAAAATGAATGGAGAATAACAGACATGAATCTATTCTTTCATCTTATTCTAGTTAACCTTCTTTAAAATAAAGAAGAAAATACTCCCTAAAAATTCGGTGGAGCATGCACAGGTTTCCCAATTCTCTCTGTGTAGCTGTTTGATCATGTAAAATTAAACCAGTTTCCTACAGTTTTCTATTCACTTATGTGATAATGTGAAGGTTCCCCCCCTGCCCCACCATTTCTTTTCCTAGTGATTAATGACACGAGACAAGCGATGGTCTGTGGGGAAGTTGAATGCCATTAGCCATAGCTGGTCATTTATCCCCAAGGAAAATTTCCGTGTGAGTTCTTGTTTGCTTTACAGAGCCTGGCTAGTGAAACATTTTAAGTTTTCTTGGCACATTTTAAACGCTTTCTGTGCCAGTGAGGTCTCACTGCTATCATGTACATGTGATGCGTTTACGTTGTGTGTTACATATTTGCTTTGTATGCTCTTTGCTTGAGTTACAAGAAGGATGATCTGTGTTAACAGGATAATTTACAGATGTGTTTTTAGTTTTGCATTCCAACTCAAGGTGTTAGTGTGCTTTTCTGCTACTGCTGAGTTAGGCAGTGGGATGGGTAGTTTTCCTTTCCTAATGTAGTCAGAGTAAATTGATAGATGGATTTAATTACCTGCGCTCAGAGGCTGTTATGATGGATCCCTTAAATTGAAGTGCTATAAATAATTATACAGAATTAGGCCTTTAGAACACAAACCAAGAACTAGAAAGAGTTTTTCTTCTGAAATGAATCTTTTGTCATCCCTATCTAGTCAGTGAAATTATGCTGGTGTAAAATAAATGCAGGTGAGCTCATAAGCAGTCTTTTTTCCCCCAACTTGTCTGCTAAACACTGTGTTTTTTAAAAGTTACAAAATGAACATGCTCATAATCTGGGCAAGAGTAGTAAAGTGCAGTCGTAGCTCATTACAACAAAAGCGACTTCCCAGAGCTTTTCTTGTTTTCTTCTCCCTCTACCTCTTTCTGCAGAGAAAGCTTGAAAGAGGAACTAGAGGGGAGACAAAGCTCGTGAAGCAAACTTCAAATTGTGTTTGTGTGTTTGTATTTTTGGCGTGTTGCAGAAACATCCTTGCGTTCAGTCTGCCGTCGCTGCAGGTTCTTCGACACTTGCATCTTGCAGATCTGTCGTAAACGGAGAGCCATCCAGAGTAGCACACAGGATTGGGTTTTGCTCATCAGAGGAATAATTCTTCTTAAATCCAGTTACCAAGAAATTCCACACTGGCAGCTCCTGCATAAAAGGGCTTTTCTACAGTGTGAAGGTGACAGTCTGAGGATGTACTAATATTTGGTCCTGATTCCCTGTGTGATCTGAGGAAGCAAATTCTGTCCTCATTTACCTTGTCCTTATTAGTGGCTGAATTCCAAACCATAGAAATATCCCTCAAGCGGCTTCATAAAAGACTGGAGAGAATCTGAGGCAGCTGATTTACTATTCCCTGTTCTCAGGCCAGAGAAGAGTTACCGTAAAGAGAGACCTTATATATACTCAGATCTGGGGGAAAACTGGAGTTATATATTTTGTGGATTTTAATGTACATAGAAATATCTTTAAAAAGCTGACTGTGAAACACATTTAAAACTTTATACCACAGCAGCAAAACTGCCTATCAAGAGACTGTAGTTCTTGCAATTTCCTTTTAAGTGAGAGAAGCATCGCTACTGAATTTAATTGCTCTGATTTGTAGCTCATGGACCTTCCAGCCACACTTTCCTTTCAAGTAAACTTCCTTTTTTCTTTTTTTTTATTGGATCTTTAACGCTTTCCCTTTGAGTCTGATGCTGTGAGGTGCTGGGTGTCTTTTGGGAAGAGTCAGACGCTTTTAACTCCCAGAGACTCTCCTGGATGTTGGATGCCCTCAGCACATCACAGGAGAGTGTCCCTCAAAGCTCCCTTTGATTCTGCAGGGTAGATAAGGGACAGCAGTGATGGTAGATGTGTTATGCCGGGCTAAACAGGCACCTATCTGTAAAAGCGTGGTTTTATAAACCAAGAGATTACTCACACTAGCAACAACATCTTGTCAGAAAACCCATAGTTTACATTATAATCCCTGCAATCTTTTCTAACTTTTTTCCAACAACTCTCTCCCTGGACAGCTGATGATACTCTTTCTTCCTAATACACCCTTGCAATACACAGCCAAAAAACGTCACACAAAGTAAATGGCTTTACTCTGTAACTTGCTTAGTGCATTATTTTCAGTTTTCCCAGGAGATATTCTTAGACTTCAAAGCGTACAATACAGAGATGGTGTTTCGGCTTTGCAGAACATCTTATTTTCGTTAGGGATCAATTTTTTTTTTTTTACCTTGCACTAGAGAATCTGTGTCACTAATTGGGCCAGTAATTTCTTGCTATATCATGCTAAGTAATGTATTTGTTACCTGGTACTCAATGGCTTCTTCAATTGTTTATTACACTTTGGGCAAATGTAGCAATTCAGTGCGACCGGAATGTTTAATTAAGAAAAAAAGTGGAGGACAGGATATTCGTTTTCAAACAGTCTATTGGGTAAATTTAAATTTCCCATTACCTCATCAAAATGCCAGTACTTTATATGTATGCAGAAAATTTCATCCTGCTCTTTGTAAATTTGAGACAGCCAAGAGAAAAGCTGTTACTTTCTTGGAACAAAAATGGGAAACATTCTGTCCTTGTTAGAAATGCTCGTTCAATCGTCTTGCAAAGATGCCTTCTATTTTTTCATTTAAAAATTAATTTCTAATGGCCTCTCAGCATGGTAAGTGCTAACAATAACTGGTTTGTTCAGGAAACACCATTGCCATTTGAGATTCATAATTCTGGATTTAATTCTTTTCCTTTTTAAAAATTAATGAATTTACTGAGGATTAACTGATTGTGAAATGTACTGATTTATTTCGTTCCTGTCTGCTCATTTCAAGTGACTTGATTCTATTGGAAATCAATATTAGTTGTGTACCTGCATCTCTCTACCTGTAATTTCTGTCTCTCACATGTATGCATACATATGGAGAGAAATGTGTTATTTTCCTGACATGAGTTTGTCTGCAATGTCACTCAGCTTTTTATATGGCAGCGGTGTCTTTGTTGTGTTTGTCTGCATCCTGCAGAATTCATTGTTTTGAATTTTCATTTTAGCTTCTCAGTTTTACTTTTAGCATCTGAATAGTTTAGATTTATTCTCAGTATTTCCCCTGGATAATAGTATGCGTTCCTAATGCTGATCTGAAAATTCTTTATGATTTTTCTTTATTCAGTAGTACTTATGTGCTCACTAGCATGATAGAACTGAAGAAGTGAGAGGGATGTGAGGAAAGGAGGGAAGTGGTTTACATTAAATGGAACAGCAATTGTTGGAATGACAATTAGACAGAAAAATATCACCAAATGTGTCAGTGTAACATTTTGCTCACATCAAGATAAAGTGTTTCATGTTCAGTTTGACTTTTTGCCTAACCTTTCCCAACTCTTGCAACCCAACAAAATCATCAATCTTTTTTTTTTTCTGACTGGCAATACTCACTGAATTGACTGAAATTTATGAACTGTACAGCCCCAACTCTGCAAATTTTTTTGCATTTAATATGAATTTACTATTTGTTAAAAAACCAGTCCCAGCACACCTCACTGTTGGGTTCTGATGACATAATATTTTGCCTGGAATTTGGACTTATTATTGCATTCTGTGTAGAGACAGAAAAGTGGAATACAAAGAAATGTAATTATTTCCCTAAATTCTAGATTGAAACAAATGGGCATTCAAACTGTAACAAATTAAAACAGAGTCCCTGCCAAGTGCCCTAATCATGAAAAAATTCTTCATTTCCTTGCACAACACTTAGGCAGTGAATAAGAGGGGGGGTTTTGTGGAAACCTAAGTGGCATAGTTGGCTTCATGATATTATGCCCCACATATGTGGAACAGCAACAGTAAATGCTACTTTTTCGAACTTGAGTAAGTAGATAACCTGGGTTTGAGACGTGGCTATTGTATGTTTAGGCAGATCTGGGGAAAAAAACAACCAACAAAACAACCGTAATAATATGCATACCTATTTCCACAGACTTTACCTATGCCACGTGCCTTACAGATTTTTGGATACAATTTTTATTTCCAATGTTTACTTAAAAAAAAAAAAAATCCTTCTATCTATTAAAACAGGTCTGGTTTACAATATGTGATGTCAACAAGACCATCTGAAAGAGAGACTGAAATTATAGCTAAGCTTCTCTAATAGCTCTCTCTCCTAGTTCCTGTGTATCGTAGTCTCCGAGTTTTGATTTCTTGTGATCTGCCAGGACAGGAATAAATACTCTAAATTATTGGAGGGGATGGTACTCTAACTCCTCTGGATTTACATAAAATACGCTCAGAGTTTACCCTAAATCCTTTGGGAAGCAATGGCAATGATTCAGTCAGCGAACAAGGACTTCGTATTACTCACTGTGTTTGTAGGACAGTGTGATTTTGTTGCAAGTGTAAATTGCGGTGACCTATGGTGACAATGAGGAAAGTGTCTGGATGTCACTGCAGGAAGAGCTGGAGGAAAGTGAGTGGCCAGCTGGCGCGTAATGCACGGGCTGGCTAAACTGTGAACTGCACCGGGGAATCCTGAATGTCATACGGTCCGGTACTGCCTGAGTCAGATCCTGGTGACAAATCAGCCTCCTAGTAAAAGCGAAAAATGTCACTGACATAATGTAAGACTGTAAAAACCCCCAAATGCTGGAATGAGGTTTCTGTAAGTCTTCTGTCCAACTGACTGGCAGGATTTTTTCCAAGCTGATAATTTCAAACCTCCCTTCACTTCCCTACTGGATGACTCTTGAAATGCCATGCAAAAGGAGTGATTCACAAATTGTCTTTCTCTTCACAGAAGAAATCAAGTGCAGACTTCAATTGCAATTGATAACTGCGAAGGCTAGAGAAGCCTTGGTTAATATCTCTTTTTTTGCTGCTTTTACTCAAGTATCTCTCTTGTCCCTGCTCTCATACTTTGGGTGCATGCTACATCCATGTTTTACAGTCAGAAGCTTGGTTAAGAGTTGTTCAAATAGGAATCTTCACTTATTTTGGAATCACCCTTTTTATGAAAACCAAGTGGCAGAAACATTAAAAGCATGAAGAAATACATGTTATCTAATAAATACAATATTCTAAAATCTCATACTAAGGCATACATGTTAAGTGAAAGGACCACAACTTCCATTCTTGCCCTCATCTGAGTTTAATCTTACAGGAGAAGATGAGGCTAAATAACATCCAGGCAATGTGTGTGATTCCATATTCCACAGTGTCATGATGAAAAAAGAAGTCTTTACTGATTTAGATCAAAATATCGCAGCAACATTATCTCAGGGAATCTTTATCCTGATGTCAAAAAATGTAAACAATCCTTTCAGAGGAGATCTGTAAAAACCTGAAGAGAATTGTAATTTCTAATCTTGTTTCTGTCTTTACTGGTAAAAAAGTAACTATCTGGGCACCTCTGCAGGAGATAATGTTTTTCAGGCTTTAGAGTACCTTTACTGATAGCAGCATGGTAGAAGAATAGAATATAGTGACTGCTGTCGTTTCAATGCTCTTCTGTAGAGTTTTAGACCAACTATTATATCAAAAGGTATAATAAGACTTTTTCTTGTTTTGCCATTGTACCAGCTGGGACATTCCCTTACATCCTGTTAAAATTGTTTGTGAGCAGTGAGTTTGCCATTTGCCTTAATAACAAACACCCATAACAAACTTAAATAAGCGTATGAGTTCCAAGGTCACCACTGCCATGGAGTTGTCTTTGATTGCTTACATTGTGCTTTTGATAAGTTGTCATCATATCCTATTGATCTTTCTCTGTCTGCACTTTAAGACTTAAAAGCCAGGAGGAAGGCAGCATAGGCATCTTTTAAGGATGTAAGAAGATATTCTGACCCCTTCCTTTAGGGTGAGCACAGGTAAGTAAAGAAATGGAATAGATCTTCAAATGGTGTAGTATAAGGATCTGAGCATATTATTAAAAAAGTCTGAATTTGAATTAAAATACTTTCTGCCTAGTTGAAAATGTTGCGCTTCAAATCCTGAGTTAAATTTTATCTTCATTCATATAGCTTCAGCTTCTAGTTAATACAGGTCTCATATTGGTATGTGCAAACGGCAAATGTGCATTTCCCTTAGGCATATAAACTGAAGAAAGAGCTGACATTTATTTTTATTTTTGTACAGCATCTAGCAAAAGGAAATTTTGTTAGGTGCCATCAGAATAGGATCGTTAATAATAAAAATTTAAAATAAAAATGCAAACTGAAATCAGTCCTTTCCCCAATTTTTCCAACTACCTTCTTAAGCTGCCTGATTCAGTTATATATGGCTTACTGCTGATTTTGCAATTGCTGTGGAGCTGCAAACCCCAAGATTATGCAAAATCTAAGACTTTTTTGTACTGCTTCAATTGCCGTGTATCCAAAGAAGAGCAAAATGCTATAACTTACAGTGATGATTTAGTTGTTTCAGGGCAATATGCATTTCTGGAAAAATGAAAGAGCTGTTGCATGAAAATTTAGTGGATCGTTCAGAGTAGGATCCTGTTGCCCTCTGTTACTTTCCCAGAATTTGTTTTTCATTCTTTTTATCATACAGTTCTGGAACATTATTGTTGTCATACTGTGTTCTGGACAACCATAAACAGTTCATGTGTCTGCAAGCCTGGTATGATACCTAGACTAGCACAGTTTGCAAAGCAAACTATACCCTGATTACAGTAAAATCTGAGAAGAACCACAGATTACAGTGGTATTTGTTTTCTATATTCTTTTAGAAGAAAAAAAATTTGTGACCGATATCACTTGTAGAGGACACTAAACAGCATCTTTGCAGTCTAAAACTGCATCAAGTGTTGGTGCTTAGTATTGTGTCCTGGTTTTGGCGAGGATACAGTTAATCTTCTTACTAGTAGCTGGTACAGTGTGTTTTCAATTTAGTGTGAGAACAATGTTGATAACACACTGATGTTTTAGTTGTTGCTAAGTAGTGCTTACCCTAAGTCAAGGATTTTTCAGTCTCCCATGCTCTGCCAGGGGCACAAGAAGCTGGGAGGGAGCACGGCCGGGACAGCTGACCCGAACTGGCCAGAGGGATATTCCATACCACAGAACATCACGCACAGTATATAAACTGGGGGGAGCTGGCTGGGAGGGTCTGATCACTGCTCGGGCATCAGTCAGTGGGTGGTAAGCAATTGCATTGTGCATCACTTGTTTTTTTTCTTGGCTGTTGATTTATTATTATTATTATTATTATTATTATTATTATTATTATTATTACATTTTATTATTTATAGTATTACATTTTATTTTACTTTACTTATTAAATCGTTCTTATCTCAACCCACACGTTTTACTTTTTTTCCCATTCTCCTCCCCATCCCACTGAGGGGGGCGCGGAGTGAGCAAGCGAGCGACTGCGTGGTACCTAGTTGCTGGCTGGGCTTAAACCACGACATATTGTTCCTTTAGCTAATACTTTGCATTAGCTTCTCTTCACACCTACTTTATTAGAAAATAAGCTGAGTGAGCATCTAGCTTTTTCCTTCATCTCCCTCCGTCTAAAAGTTTGTGGAATAGCTGAGATTGGAAGGGACCTCTGAAGATCATCTAGTCCAACCCTCCTTCACAAAAGTTACCTTTTAGATAGTCGAATATACAGCATTTTTATATTTATCTTACACAGAGATTTGTGGGAGTAAATTGAACAAAAGCCCAAATAGTGTTATTTTTCTTATATTTTTATTGTTTATGTTTGTTTAGGACTTCGAATGGTTTCCCATTTTATTTAAATCATTCATGTGGCCAGACCTAGCTGTATTTGTCATATCACATATCATATTTGTCATATCACAGGCAAGAAAAGAAGAAAACATTGGGAAAGAAAACATTTTATTAAAAAGAGCAAAATAAACTCTTGTAAGGAGATTGAGAAGATATTGTCAAAATTCTGAAATTACATTTGGAATTCTAATAGCAAGTGAGCGTTTCCATAGAGAAGGTCAGTCTTCTTCACAGCCGTCACACTTTCCATAGATTTGATTTGCAAGTTTTTGGGGTGATGCCTGCTTTGTTTTCCCCTGTGTTTGTACAGTGCCTGGCGTAACGATATGGTGGCCCATGATCACGGTCTTTGCTATGGACATATTACTATTAATAGCAATCATGTTCTTTGCTATGGACATATTACTATTAATAGCAAATGAGGAAATACAAGCACTGGGAATAGAATCTCAGGGGCTATTTTTAAATTCTTGCTAACTTCACTTGCCTTATTTTGCCTTAGACAAAGTAAAGATGAGGAGCTGAGGTCCTGCGCTGGCTGAATCACTTGCAAACATACACTGACTCGGAAAGTGAAGCGTAGCCCATAGACGTTTAGGAGTACTTCGTCACACTTCCTAAAGGTCTTATAGTCCAGTTGGCTTTGGCAAGGTTTGGCCTTGACAAAGATGTTAAAAATGACTGAACTACTGGAAGACTAATTTGGTGGTCATCTGCCAATTTAGTGCATGTTGGTCTGGTTGCACCCTTACCAGTTATTTTTGCATTCACTGTGGAATGGCTTTTAAAGATTTCAAAGTAAGGATCCCACAAGACAGCAGTCAGCCAGAACATCCTTCATAAATTGTATTCCGTACATCTTTTTGTGCTAGTCAAAGCCTTGAAGCTACTTATAATGGCCCTTACTAATATATTTTCTTTCCCTAGTAAGCCCAGCCTGAAAGGAGAAAGAGAATGGTCTGTTGCCAGTATTGCGTTTTCCATTAGCCTTTAGGAAAATGATTCCCTTTCTCTCAGTCCTCTCTCTTAATGTGTCCTTAAATGGTCACGCTTCTGATAATGCTGTCGGGAGAAATACTTCTGCAATTTGCTTTGACCTTTTTACTCTTCCTCATATTTTCCCATTAGTCTCAACCGATATAAAACTAACTAAGCTTGACTCTTCAAATGAAAACCGGCCAAAATCTCTTTGGGAATCACTGAGCATTTAAGAGACAAAAAAACTGCATGCGCAATATCTGGGAGTGAACTAATTAGACAAGAAAGTTTTCAGGGACCGTTGTTATGACAAACAAAATTTTCAATATTTTCTTCTTTACAGAACTAGAGATAGCTATGAAACTTGGAGGAAGGAGGGTTAAGGCCAGAACAAACCCCACGTTTTATAGATCATTGCACATGTGTTGAAGACAGCTGACAGGCCTCCCTCTGTCGCTATTTTTCCCCTCTGCCTATCACAAAACCCACATTACAACCTTTGAGGGTCATTGGAATGAAAACTGTTCTTCATGAGCCTGATTCCATCTTTTAGCCTATTTTACTTTAAGCAGGCATCTTTCTCTATAATGGACAAGTTCTTTATTATGAGTACCAGTTCATTTATAGGTAGGAAAATTAGCAGTGCACAATATGGACAACTACATCTTTCTGTACTTGATTACTGAAACATCAGAAAAAGATATGGTAACTGAAAGGAAAAAAAAAATATATTTAGTGGATTTTAGTTCTTTTCACCCTACCTATCAACATTAAATAAATGTGGGTTTACTTCAGACTAGCTTAATAAAACACTGAAACTATATAAAATAATGTACATGGAATACACTCTTCTGGCAGTAAATTGCATTATGATGGATTATCTGTAAGACCAAGAAAGCAGCTTGGTTTTAACAAGTTGATTCCCGTAGCTTGATTTAGGGATTACATTTTGCACTAGGAATCTGAAATTGCCAAAGAAGTTAAAAAAAGGAGATTATTATACTGCACTGATTGTTGTCAACACTGAGAAAAGAGAAAAGTACCATGTCCAGGATAAATGGTCTTTGCAACAACTTGTTCGAAAAACCATCAAGATGAACATTTTCAAAGCTGAAGGTCTATTTTTAAGATGGTGGAAATAGGAAAATTACACTGATTGTCAGTTATCTGGAATTGTTGTCAGTCATTTGGGTGATTGTACTTGGCAGTATTAAACATAGCGAAGCTTTTCTGTTCCCTGTTACTGTTGTGACATGAATGACAATGTATTGCCTCAGTGAATAATAAGATGCTGGTCTGATTTAACTGACTTCTGAACAGTCTTCGCTTTGCAACCCACATGGGAAAAGACTGGGAGGTGGCAGTGGAAGTGGCTGTCTTCCACCTGCCGCGCTCTCCTCTATATTATCACATGTGGGAGCCAGAAAGAGATAATTTTATCTAGCATATCCACTTATGAATTAAATTGGGGTGAAGTTAATCTAAGCAAAAAACCAACGCAAATCAGTATTTCTTTAAAAAGCTTTGAGTGATCAGAGAAGGGCTTAAACCTCACACCAGTCCTGTGTAAAATGATTAATTTAATTCCATAGGAAACAAATGCTGTTGTCACTGAAGTTAGTGTAAATGTTATTAAAAAATGATGGTATTGTGCTGCTATATCAAGAGCAGAATGCTCTTTTTTTTAAGGTAAAAAATCTCTTGTAACTGAAGAACAGACTGTAGCTTGACATAGTTGAATTCGTCCTTCTACCACAGTGATCTGAAGTTCCTCTTTGCAGTAATATAATAAAAAAGCATGTGTTAAAATTTGTATTTCTGCTTGTATAGGGCTCAGTGCCTTGAAAAGCAGTTTCTATCTTTCTTTTATTTAAAAATCACGTAGATCTGTCTTTTCCTACTGAGAAGGCACTGCAGCAACATGTTGTACTAGTGAATTTAATTACACATATATAGGGCATGGAGAAGATTGAGATGCACACAATATTTACCTTTATAGTTCACTGATCAATTAGTATGTTGTTACATACGCTGATTTGATAATAGCAGTTATACACTCCAGTAACGGGACGTACTCCACAGGAGCCATTTCTGTCTCTGAGGTTGTGATGCTCTGCAACTGTGATTTGGTAGACTATAAAAACCCTTTCAGAGTTGTTAGACTAGTCATGTAAATCCTTCTTAGTATAGGGATCATTGACTAGTTAGGCTATAACAAGACCTTAGGAACTATTACAATCCTGGATCCAGCTAGCAACGTTGGTACTCTGCAGTCAGGTTGAATATTTCTTTTAAAAGTCTGGGTTTAATCTTACCCCATACAAAACCAGCAGGGAAATGGTGCTTGCAATTTTGAATAAGGAGGTCCTTATTTTTTAAGGTGGTAGATGCCTGCCGTCCCAATCTCTGGATTCTTTCTGCATGCTAACTGAAGTAGCTTTATTTAAGAAAAAAACAACAATAAAAACCCTGCACTCCAAAGTTAACACCACTTCAACATAAGCTAGGCTGAAGCAGAACTGGTTTCCTGCTACTTGGAGGTACTGCAGATGAGTAGTAGTTCCTCTCCGAGACTACTTACTGATGTTTGCCTCTTTCGCATGGTAAAGGCATTTAGTGGAAAAACAGAAGCCACCTTTTGAGCTAACCCACCTGGAGAATATTGATTTTAAAAAGGAGATTGTTCAATAATATGTGACTCGAAGTCTGTTAAAATGCAGCTTTTTAAACTTCGTAAGTGACATGAATGAGGAAGAGATCCCATGTGTGAAAATAACCAAATAAATTGATCGTTCATATTTGTTACAGAATGATAGACGCCTAGGAAAGTATCGGAAATTCTGATTTCAATTTACTGCCCTGTATTTATAGCTGCACTTCAGTTTTGTCACAGTAGGGTTAGTTGTATGAATAACGGTTCATCAGTGTGAGCATGGGGAAGTCACAGTATGGCCCTTAGTGCTGTAATATGAGCTTATGAAAAGAGATCTCTAAAATACAGCTAAGCATTTGATAAATTATTCAGAAAAGAAGCAGAAGCTTTAAGCCGCTCATTGTGCTGTGTATCTTTGCAGCAATTGTTGCATGAACTTTATATAGCACAACAAATGTAAGTCAGGGTACAATTTGAGAGAGTTTCTCTTCCTTTGGCGATGTACGCATCCTCCATCGTGCGATACAAATAAGAATTGCTCAAATCGGTTTTATAGTTCTAGTCTGAAACAGCTGCTCTACATGGTTATGGGAAAATGATGTGCAATACTTGGTTTGAATGATTTTTTTTCAAGATTTGTGGTTAATGAGCAGTAGAATACATTAGTCATAGTCCAATCATAAACACGATGATGACTCAAATCTAACTGTGTTACGTGGCGAGCGCAGCGTAGGCTCCATACAACAATGCATTCCAGGGGTTCGGAGGTGTCTTTTAATCCAGACCTGAACGTTGTGCACCGAAGCCAGCTCTGCAGATTTATGAATAATGAAGGCTTGCTGGCCGGTCACTAACGCCCTGGTGCAGCTTCTTCACCATACGTCAGCCAACGTGCATTGACCACAGCTAAGAGCTCGTAGCAATGTGGACCACGGAAAGACCTAAGCGCATGACAAGTTCTCCCAAAGAGAGTTGCGTGGTTCTTCACTTTAACAGCACCTCTCAAAATATTCACAGTTGCTTTAAACTCTGTTGAGTCTCTATTTTGAAGATATATATATAATGCCCAGGCTGATATTATGTACAGGCATGACTATTATAGGATTATAATTTCTTCTACCATATAGTTTCTCAACACCTTTGAGCATAGTAATTTCATTATTCCTTCCTTTGTTATCTTTTTTTTTGGAGCCAAGGATAACTCTATATAAGCCACGTTAATTTCTAGTGTAGGAAGAAACCGTTTCCAGTGTCTTTCATGGGGATATGTTCCATGTGCCCAGAATTTCATATAGATTGTTAATTGTTTTTTAAAAATCTTGGTTTCTTGTTTCAGTACCTTCTTTCAAATAGTTGTAAATTTTGTCTTGACTGTCCTTATAGTCCCAATTTTATTTCACCTTTTCTCTTTTTGAGGTTTAAAATCCCATGATCTATGTCTCTGCTGGTTTTTAATTTATGCTCACAAAGTGCTAGAGACTTCTCTATTGTAGATTTTACAATTTATAGAAGATTTTTAGAGAGGTTCCTCAGTTAAAATAACAGACTTATTTGGAACATTAGCAGTTGGAATTACTGCACCAGTGTTGATATAACAGTTTCTCAAAGTAGGGTTTTAACACATTTTCTATATACATGCAGCATCTGAGAAAATATTTAGGGGTACTACATGTAGATTTAAAAATTCTGTACTGGAAATGCTGTGAGTCCTGAACTCTCGAATCAGCAGCTCTGTCAGCACAATCTGAGGCAATATTGCCTTGGATGCATGTTTGTTAGTTGAAGTGGGGAAGAGCACTTTGAACAACGGAGTGCAGAATTATCCAATATGGGATCTCCTGATGTACCCAGGAATGTAATTTATGCGCAGGGTGTACGCATGAGATGTACTTCACCATGCAGGGAAGTTTTGGTTCGCTTCTGTCAGATTGTTCCTTTGAATAATGTTCTCAGAGTGAAGAAGTACTTCATTTTAGAATTTAAACAGTCATTTTATGAAACTTCTTTCAGAAACATATTAAAATAATACTGATGCTTAACATATAAATCTGAGGTTTTGAAGCTTGGGACATGAAAATTTTTTTGTCTCAAATTATTTTTCTCACATTCTCGGTTCACCAATGATTCTCTATTTCAGTTCCGCCTGATTTTTTTTTTTTCAATGAATAGATTGAAAATCCCATTACAGAATTCTTCTATTAACATATATGCTTGCCAGTCAGTTTCCAAGTCTGTTCCTTTGGTTATACAGTCCAATAAATAAGTCTTGAACATTATTGTCTAATAGGTAAAACAAAAGTGGTGAGGTTACTTATCCAGTGCCTTTCTCCTTGTGTAGTTGTTAGAAGGAGTGTAACATAGCGTGACACATCTGCCAGCACTTCACACCCACTTGCTCATGTATAAATGACTGAACAAAGGACAAAGCAATGAAAAATCAAGCTTTGCTTTTTATAGAAACGATAACTGGTTAGAGAAAACCAGAAATACGAACTGCGTAACACAGTAGAGAAACAAAACTCTAGTGGAAAATATTGTAGCATTTTATAAGTGATTACAAATTATGTTAGTAATTATGTAGATGTAGCTAACAAGTTTTGAGAATATATATAAAGACCAAATTTGACAGTGTGCAAATAAAAATGTTTGATTCTGATGTTTATTTAGTGAGAAAAGGCAATCAAGGAAAACAGCCTTTTATATTCTTCACTCTAGATTAGTTAAATGTGTTTTTTTAAAATAAGATTGATACCATTTCATACAAAACCTACAGTCATTCTTTTAAATCAAATTGATTCCCCCAAATCTAACCAGATGTGTATTTCTTAGGAAAGAAAAGAATTTTATTGAAAAAATTTCCCCATCTTTTCTCTAGAAAGCAAGGGCTAAAAAGTGAAGCTCATAAGGAAAGCAAGAAGGATGTTCTATTTCCCTTCTTCCGACCTGACTGATACTCTCTTTTCTCTCTCCTGACATGTTTTCTATAAAGCAGACCACAGAAAAATAGCTGGCAACTTGGCTTGATTTTCTTCCAACCTTCAGACTTCAAATGCAGGAAAAATGTCTACTAATTTCTATTTCAGTGTTGCCATAGATACAGTTTCTCTGATGTGTTTATTTTTTTTTTTACTTCTATCTGTCTGTCTATCTGTCTTTCAACTTGCTAAGCTAACAACTTTTTTTCTTCTTTCCTCCTTTACTTTGCATACTTCCCAATTCTTCCCCTGCACCTATTCCACTTGTTTAATTTAATCAGGTGTTACTATTCTCTTATTGTTTGTAATTCAGAATCCTCACTCTCGATGCTCTGTTCAGTATTTATATCCTGTAATACCCCACAAGGAGTGTCCAGTGTATCTTGTTAGGCTTTGAAATACTCTTTCTTTCTACTATTGAAACTCACAGTAATTAACTTTGCTTTGCATGCTGTTCCGAGGAATGCCTTCAGGTCTAAATGCCCCCCCTTCTCCTTCTGTTCTTAGGTTGTACTGGATTTCTCTTTGATTCTATTTGTGGTAGACACACACTGATGTAGCATAATACACATTCTTTCACGCTGTACTTTCACCATTTTTTGTTTCTCCCGGAGGCTCTTCTCTTGACTTTTCTTTTCTGTTTATAGTAAATACATACAACAGCAGCAACTCAGAAGGCACTGACTGTGTAGGCTTAATGTACCTACTCATCTGCAGTAATTCATCATTGCTGTTGGATTGCTTATACAATTGCAAAGAACAAGACAGTCCAGTGATGTACTTAAATTGAATGCTTCTGGTGAAAGTGTTTCATTGCTGTTATTTAAAGAAAAAAAATATCATGACTTTATTAGTCCTTCTTAACATGCAGGTGGACATTTAATTCCTAATATGCTATGTGAAGTTTATAATCTCCTGATCTAACAGGAATAGCAAGATCATGAAAGTGGAGTGCGCATGTTTTTCCACGGCAGTTACGCCTTTCACTCGAGGGACAGTGGCGCTGGGTCTGTGGATACCTTGACAATACTCACACTGTCTTAGCTTTGGAGCTCTAATTTATAGGTCTAACTCAGGGCTTTGGAGTCCCTTATATATTTGCTGGACAGATTTAAATTCCAAATTTAGATGCTCTGAATAACCTTCTGTGGAGAGTGTAGTTTCTTTTTGGACTGTTTAGGAAACCTATGATCCTAAATGGAGCACTTAACTTTGGTGCCTAGAGTTAGCTGCTGTTTTCTGTTTTCTTATGCACACATTGCATCACGTGGCATTCTCCCATTTAGGAAACACAGAGCTTGATTCTCCTTGAATAATAGTCGTCATTGATTTTAATAGGGTTGTGCTCAATGGAAAGGTGTCTCAAGCGACATTCTACCTTCTTTGAAGTTTGGACAATAAGAGAATTTGCTTTTACTTCCTGAAGACATTTTTGTTGAGTTGTTTTTTGTTTGTTTGTGTGTTTGTTCACCAGCAAGTTTTTTTCTATCTGCTATTCTGTCCTACAGGGCATTTATTCTGGACTTTGCCCAGGTCTTGGAGGAAGTCTCATATACCACCTTACTCTTTCCCGAATATTTACCTTCTGGCTTTTTTGTTGAAGCAGTGATTTAGTTAGGTAAAAATGGATTGATCTAAATCTAAGACTGATGCAGTTGGAGGATGAGATTGATTAGCAGCGTGCTTACTGTGCTGTCTATTGCCTAGGTAGGGACTGAAAGGAAGGGAAAAATGCTTACAAATGAATCGGAGCTACTGAATTTTACAAACTGCTTTGAAAGAACTAATTCTTAGTTACAAAGGTACAAAATTAGTGGTAAGCTTCATACTGTACAAGCTGTGGGCTGGTGCAAAGCAAATCTTTCGTGTGTCTCCTTTTACAGCTTCTCTGTTCTTAGTGCCTGTCTGGATCTGATGATCTGTTAATAATAATTTATCACATGTTAGAATTGTTATAATATTTTATCAACAATTTGGGAACTTCTGCTTCGCTGCCTATCATCCTCTGAACTGTTCCTCCTCCCCCACCTGGGTTAGTACAGAAAATCAGCCCCTCCCCATGCAGCTGAACTTGTTGGCAGTTTTCTTGCCTGCTTTTCAACCAGTGGTAAATAGCACTGTGATTTATTGAGGAATTGGGGCTTGTCACATGCAGAACAAGCATCTAGACTTTAGGCATCACGTCTAAGCTAGCCACAGGCAGTCGGGCATCTCTGGGAAGGGATTCCTTCTATCACCAGTCAGCTGTTTAGGAAAGATAGGACGAATACATAGAGAGACACAACTCTAGGAGATGCGTTTCCACACCTTCCCTCCAAGAGGGAAGCTTTGCATCGGCTTCACTCTGTTTTATCCGTGCCTACTCCGTGGAGGTAGCAGAGGATATACAAACCCTTCCAAGTGGTACTTCCAGTTTTGCAGCTCTAGAGACAATCCCTTTTTATTTCAGTGTTACGTTGCTTCGCTTCTGTTGTCCTCAGATGAGTTATTCCTAATTTACTTAGGTGTTAGTGAGAAAAGAAACAATCCCTGGGCTCAGTATTTTTGCTCTGAATGTTTTTACCTTCATCATAATAACTTAATAAAATGCAAATAGGCAGAAATGAAAAGATTTCTTAAGTTGTATTTGGTGATACTTCAGAAACTGGTGTCTATGCATGGTATGGCTTTGGGGTTTTTTTGGTTTTACTTTTTAAAGAAATGATCACAATTCCTTGACGTAGCAAAATCTGCCTTGTAATGTACTAAATGGGAAACCTGACTTCTAAACAAGTAGAGGCTATAGAGGCTACTTTTTTCATTATTCTCTATTACTGACCTTGTAAAAGGCCTATTAAAAAGAGTCAGTGTTGATCGCTTTTACCACAGTCACAATTTATGAGACTATTATCTCACATAATCCAAATAGGTAGTGTTATTGTGCACTTTATGCTACAGTTGTTCTTTTGTGCTCCATAAATGACTAGCTGCATTATTAACAAGTATTTATATAGAAGCCCTGAGTTTAGTTAATGTTTCTGTGAGCGAGAATCTGATAGTACCAAAATCAGTACAAAAGTAGAAAAACATAGAATAAAGATCTATAAGATTACAAGAAAGGCTGGGCTTGTTTGAATAGCAGAGGTATGGTAATTAAGACTCTAGGTATCCTCCAACGCATGAATCATTACGACGTGAGTGATAGCACGAAGCCCTGCTAGTCTCTTCCTGGGCTGTAACAGAGCCTGGAGTCTCCAGTTGTGAAACCTCTGGCTCACCTTTCCCAGTGTGCTGATTTCAGTGCAAGTATCCAGATGTTCACCTTTCTGTCCTGATTTTCCTCTCCATCTCCTATTAGTGATAGTTATGTTTTCCTCCTGTCAGTTTGCCCTTGATTGCTTCTTCCCCATCTTCCTCTCCAAAGTATATGCTACTGTCATATTTTGTTTCCTTGGTATCATGCCTGTTGTGTGGTCTACTTGCTGTATCTTCCTGTTATAACATTATTTTTTCCTCCAGCTATATATCTGATTAGTATTCACCACTTGAAAAAATGCTTCAGTTTTACTCTCCCTATGGACTTTCCTGTAAGAGTGTTTACTTCAGGCAAAGGACAGATTATGCTATCATGTTGTAAAATCCTAATAATACTAATAAATGCCTCTAATGGACTGAATTCTGTCCCTTTTTTAATAGCAGATTATTGAGTAGGTGTCCCATAGCAGTGGGTTTATTAGAAAAGAAGAGTCAAATGAAAAAGCAGAAATAAAGATAGCATGTATACATTAGAAAATTAGAAATACCAGAGCCTACCAATCTAGAATCTGTTTGCAGTTTCCAATTGCTCTGCTGACAATAACAGGGTTACAGTAGTGTGAAAACTGAATCAATAAAATCAACAACATGCCCTCTGAGTGGTATAGCACGTTGTATGGCATACAATATTGCACTACATATTTGTCCCAATAAACCCAGGCCACTATTGATGCAGTATAGAACGGGGACAGAAAATATATTGGTGGTTATTTCTGTTTCTCTGACCATGACTGACATATGCTGCTTTTATTTCACTTGGAGCATAGAATTATTGATAGGGAATTAACAGTAGTCATGATAGGTTTTCTCTTCCTTCATATCCAGTTATGTCTTTTACTTTCCAGCATGTATATTGTTGCTGCCATATACGCTTTTGGTGAGCTTGACCTTGGACCGGTTCCTCTATGCTTGAAATCTATTGGAAACAAAACTTGGGCGTGTAATGAGGCAACCCGCTTGCTGCGGCGAGTGTGCTGTTGTGAACAAGTTATTCTGGTTTCCAGTGGCGTGTTGGGTAAAGACTGCAGAGTCTTGAGGTCTCTGTGCGTGGAACCATACCCTCGACATCCTCCCTACCAGCTCTGTGCACACCCGGCCGTGCAAATTGGATACGGATTATGGAGGAGCAAATAATACGGTGTTTATGGTGCCTGCAGAAAGGCAGATGACACGTGATATTGTGTCTGCAGTGACAGAGGTAGAACTACGGAAATGTTTTTAAATCTCTTCTGGCAAAACTGGGAGCTGCTGGTGGCGGGGCACGCCTGTGAACAGTTCTGAAATCCAGCTGGCGGGTCCCAGAAGGTGTGAAAGGGTTCACAAAGCATACGTTTTCAGGTGCTTTGAGAAAAGGCTGTGTTACCTGACCGAGTCCAGTTTTGTACGCAGGCCGGGTTGCTTTTTTCTCTCTCATTGTGCGTGATTGTTAGCTGCTGAATGTAGAGAAGAAGGTCATGCTGGTTGTTGTAGTTGCAGAGTTGGGCTTTCTGACAGCTGTCCAAAGGTCAGGCTGCTTGTTCTTTTATTATATGTCTTGAGTGTAAATAAATAAATGAAACACGTTGAGGCAAAAAATCCCAAACTATAATAGTTCAGAGTATCTTTTCAGATGAAATGGCACTTTATTCCCATACAAAACGTTGCATAGAAGAACACGAGGAAAACATACCAATTTGGCTTCTTTTGAAAATGCTCTCTTAAGACTGCCAGCTTGGAAAGCAGCTGAAAGAAGCAAGGGGAACCATTGATTGTTACACACGATGTGACAGCTGAAGTGTCTTCTTTAAAGGAGAAGAAAGTTCCTCAATAGCTCTCCTCTATCAGTACAAATTGCTACAGAAAGCAATTTACTATATGCTGCCCAGAATTAATAAATTGAGTTATTGATCTAGGATCCAGGTCACTGCCTAAACTGGAGGGAAGACTTAGGGGCACAGTGTCTTGCACAAAGAGTGTGGAGGGGGGGGTTCTGTGCAGAAACTGTGTTTTCTCTGAGATACACAGCTCATGCTGACTCAGCACTTGAGATAATGAATCTTTTTCTGAAGTTGAGGTTTCTGCCTATTAGGGACAGCATAATATATTGAGGCTGAGACTGATAATGGTATGAAGTAATCATCCCTTTTAAAACAGGAATTACTTTGATGAACATTAACATGAATATCAATGTAAGTACAGGGTGTGCTTAGTACCATTTAACGTGACCTTCATTTTGATAACAGCTCTAATTAGGTGGTGTTTTGCAGAAGCTGACAATCGGTTGGTTGTGTTTGCATTACTACAGCACCTCATGGATTCTGTTTATCTGCAGTTTTGTGACTTTCACTCTTTCTTCGTCATTTTTGTCTTTTACAATGAGTTTAATCCCCTTAAGCAGATGAAATAGCCAGAAAATCTGTGGGTTCGGTCCCACGGCAGCGTGAGCCCACAGCTCTCAGATGGGGCCATCTGGGCTATTCCAGAGGAGGAAGAGGCATCAGTTCAGCTGCATCAGCTTCCTGAAGCAGTGTACCACAGGTCTCTTGGACACTAAGGCTGCGTAGGAAAGAGGTGATAATATACCTGGGATAACGTAGTCTGGGCTTTGAGGGATCCAGGCTTGTTTGACATGCATTCAGAGGATTTGCTTGTGATCTGGTTGTGCTTTACAGTTATGTCAAGGTTATCAGATTGAGCTAACATGTTACAACAGCAGACTTTTCCATCCACCAGCACAACAATTAGAGCAAGTCTGGTTCTTTAGGTCCGACTTCTTTTTAAGATGCGCTACATGTTTGCATAAGCATAAAGGGGCTCACAGAGTAACTTGAATTTCTTTGTCACATTTTCTTCCTTGGTTGTCCTGTCTTGGGAGGGAAAGTAAATCTCGAGCCCCCTTGTGACTCTTTTGTAAGTGTTGAGTTCAGTTCTGTTGATGTTACTGTTGAAGAGATGCAATGTGATTCTAATCCAAAGCATTTTCTGTATCCTTTCCCTTACTCATGACATGGATACCCACTGCTTTTCCTTAAACCCACACCTCATCTGTGAATGGAAGTGCTCTTTTGTATGCTTTGAGGGAGTCAGGTCTCACAAGAAGGTCAAAAAGCATCAGTTCCCAATATCATCTTGTGACGTGGCAGAGAATCGGCTCTGGCCTTCCTATTAATTGTAGTTATTTCTGTATTTGAACCAGTGAGGACAATTGTTTGCGTTTGTGAGATGTTGAAAGGCAAACTGCTATGGAACATAAAAATGCCTCAATATTTGCAGTGTTTTAAAACACAATCAGGAGTGCCTCCTCATTTTTTAAGGAGCCTTTAGGGTATTTTGGGGTCACATATACAAATTCTCATTTCAGCTGTTAATTCCAAATATCTACTTTTTCTTATTGAAAGTTCAGGTTCCCTCAGTTTTTGATATTGTAAGATTATGAGACTTTAGGGAGGATTGCTGTACATGAAACACATGATGTTTTTCATCACTGCAAAGATTCTGTATAGTGCAGATATGAATAAGTCAAGTCTGGGTCTACAAACACCAGTGGGGTTTAATAGGAATTAATAGCAATTACTGTTTTAGGAAATAGTCTTGTATTTTTCTTTTTCCTTTTCACGTACAGCCATGGATTTCTCCAGAAAACGTAGGAATTGCTCTTTTGCAATTTGTGGGGAAATAAATAAATAAATAAATAAATTCCTTGTATGTTGTTATACATCATCTTTTATTTATCAAAAGGTAATTTGAAGCTTCCATTCCCTCTCTTTTAGTGTACAAGGAGTTAGTAGCTTAAGGACACAGATATTGAACATCAGCTGTAAGGTCATGGGTTTTTTTCCCCAAGCAGAAGAGGGGGAATTGTTTGGAGACATGGCCTTGGCTCTGAGAGCTGCTTGCAGTTTCTGCTGCATCATTAGAAACCAAACAATTTGTCAGAACTCTTGCAGATTAGGATTAAAAGAAGGAGAGTCTGAAGGATTGATGAAAGGGGAAATACAGAGTGACTGAAGCCCTACTCTGAGCATATCGCTTTATCTGAAGCACTCTCATTATAAACAGTTGCTGAATGGTTTTTCTATTCAAGGTCAATAAGAATAAAACACTGGGTTTGCTAATCAGATGAGAACTTCATTACTTTGTTTCAGAGACCAAGGCACACATCATTTTTAGCTCTGAAATTCATGCAGTTTAACTTCACAAGGCTAATTGGAAAGTTTGATTTAAAAAAAAAAATGATTTAGAAATGTATATTTTTAAAGGTAGTAACAAGAAAGGTGCAGAAAGTGCTTCAGCTTTGAATAGGGTAAAAAGTGTTTAAGAACTGATTAAATGATTTTTTAAAAATGATGCCTATTTTTACCAAAGATATTTTCAACCCAACAATATATAATAGAAGAGTGCATAATCGAGCATGGCAGACAGGGACCATTGCGCTCCCAAAGTTAAGGGTGCATTAGTGTTTCTATTACAGTCTTGTGTATTTTATGAGATAAGATGGTTATAGTAATTGGTTCCACACTGAAACGTAGCTTGAAAGATTGAGACCTGAGATCACAAGTTATATTTTTAGAAAAGTGTTCTGGGAATTACTTAAACTACTGTGGTTTGTTTATGGTATACTGGATTCCCAAGGTCCCCATTAAGGTTCACGGTCCCATTAAGGGTGGTTTTGCATAAACAGGTAGGTAGGCAAAATAGCCGTGCAAGTAGATTACAGTCTCATACCCTCAACCAGTGGGTTGCAATTTAAATAGGTGCTTAATCCCATCAGATCAGGATCTGTGAGTGTATTACTAACTGAAGCATGGGTCTGTCATTCCACTTAGGCGTACCGAAGTCTTTCTGCTCACTAGGACCGTAAGGATTAGCGTGTCCATCCTGTATCCAGAGGGCCAACTTTGAGCTACTTGCTGGCAGATAGGACTGTTGGGTGCTCGTTCTTTGCTCCTCAGCTGTGCGGGCTGGCTCAGGGGAAGGAAGAGCCTTTTCCAAATCCCTGCATTTGACTTCCTTCCTCGGATGGGGTCTGGGATGCCTCTGCTACTGAGGCCGCTCTTGTGTGGAGCAACATGAGGAATGGTGTCACGTAAGCCAAAAAGATGCGCTGTGCTTCTCAGCTGGGACCTAATTCACTTGAAACTTGGGGCCAAGATGTAAACTAAGTAACAAAGCAAATTGTTCCCATTGTTTTAGACTCCCTGCAAAGATCTTTGGGTTATCTTTGGTTCATGCTACATGATCTGCACCTTTTCTATGGCTAAGCAGAACACCCTGTTAGGAATGTCTCTGTAACATTCACTAAGTGTCCTTCAGAAAAGGACACTCGCTTGGGTTTTTATTTTGAGGTGACTTTGGTTATTTTATTTGGGATTACTGCTTGCTTGGACTGAAGAGAAATAGGCTCAGGTTGTTGTTATTGCCGAAAGCAGGGCAGGTTCTCCATACCTTCTTCTGTTCCTACCTGTATCTTGAAGACAAGGGTGTTGATTTACCCTTGCCATCTGACAGTGTTATACCAGGAACAAGAAATAGCTTTGAGAGCAAAGAACTCAACTTCACATCAATATATTTTCTAAACTATTATTTTCAAAAATGAGCATGAAAACAGTTTCTCTTTCAGCGCGAATGAGATGTTACTGTCGCATTTGGCCTGAGGTGTTTACGATTTACTCCACAGCATCAGAACAAAGTTTATAAAGAGTTTGTCACAGAGCCTCAGGTAGTTATCCACTTGCTGCTGAAGAAGAGATATCAGATAGGCAGAGATACACAGAATTTCTGTATACAGAGAGTCATCTGTATATAAGGGACTGTGTCTAGAAACATTTGTCTTTTCATACTGTTAGAATGTTGAAAAGCTTTTTATGCTATGTATTAGTTCTTGCAAATTGCTTGCCAATTTAATATCAGCAGCATCTAAACAGTAAGTAATTGCTTATGATAATGAGTGCAAACTAATTTACTGGAATGTGTTAATATTCACAATGTACTTAAGAACAGCGGGGTATTCCAAAAATACTACTCTCTTGTTTAACTGCAGTATTTAGGTTGCATTGTTATTACAAATGCTAGCAAAAATCATCACAAAGCCAGCCTCTTATTGAATAGCCATCTTATTGAGACTCCAGCATGTGTGAGCAAGGAATATGTAGTCTCCTTTGAGAACTAAACAGGATATGAACAAAACCTTCTAGATTTAAATAATGAATCTTAATTTCTGATTGATGTTCATTAGATGAGCATTTATAAGACAGACAGAGAGCCTTCTTTCCCTTATGACTTGTAAAATTTAATTTAACAAATTTCAACTCAAATAGCATACAATCACTTTTTTAATATTTGGGTGTCTTCAATGGATTTACTCTTTGTGTGAGATGTAGAAACATTTCTAGAAACATGCTTTACGTGAATCTGTGAAAGAAATACTGTAGTGTGGGAGTCCTCAAAACTTACAAGTTAGTATGCGTTAGCTGATCCTGCAAGACTGGTTTTTAGTGTATTTGAGTCATTGGGTTTTCCTTCTTTTCTTGGGAAATGTTCTGTTTTGGTTTAGGTTGGGTTGGGGTTTTTTTAGCAAACTTAGATGAATGCTTATTGAAAAATGGGTTCTCTCTGAGTACACTTCTGCATAGAGTAATTTTCCACATGCACTGGTATTACTTATAGTTCTGAAGGGTTCTTAACATCTTTGTGTATTGTTATTATAAAGTGCTGTATTAAAGTAGGGCTTCCCAAACTATTGAAGACTCATCTTCACTTCAGGAAATTAAAAGCAGTCATAATTTCCTCCAGCCAGACCTTTGAAAGTACAGGGCCTACACAAAATCACTGCTCTGATTAGGCTGGGTTAGTCTTCAGAGAAGAGATTAACTGTTCACCTTTCTCGCATACATGGGTGAGCTAAGCCATAGCTAATAGTACTGGCATATGAAGTGTCAAAGTTGACACTTGGGTTA
Source organism: Aquila chrysaetos chrysaetos (assembly GCF_900496995.4). Taxonomy (NCBI): domain Eukaryota; kingdom Metazoa; phylum Chordata; class Aves; order Accipitriformes; family Accipitridae; genus Aquila; species Aquila chrysaetos. The sequence goes on from NC_044016.1 coordinate 3,029,216, forward strand.
GTCCCCGTTGAGATGAATGAATAGCTTACACGCCAAAACTGTTTTGTCAGGTTCTCTCCAAACACCGTTGTGGAATCCAGTGGTTAAACCATGCTCCCTAATTACTCAACTATGTAAAACTGTGAAAAGCATAAGATGCATATTTTTCACTGCAGCTCTTTATCCTCTGAAGCTGGCAGTGAATTGTTGCTTACAAACAACAGCATAAGGACTTTCCAAAGAAGAATGATTGCAATTATCATAATGACAAGGCATGTAGCTTTTTTGTGCCAGACCACAATTGGAGATCTATTATGTAGTAGAACAGAAAGAAGTAGGAAGGAAGTGAATTGGCCCAACCTGGCTGGCCCCTGTTAGCTGTTATTATAATGGTCTAATAGCCTTAAAGATTCAAATACAGCTGGATCTGTGTACCCCTATTAAACGCTATTTGTTTCATGTGCAGATTTGATAACAGAAGTAAACATTGATGTCCCAAAACCAATCCTTGGGATAACAACTAGGAAACTTTTCCAGATAGAGTATCATTTGTAGCTGCTTGCTGGTTCTTATTTTCAGGCTTCCCTTGAGCCAACCAACCAGATATTTTTACATCGTATTCCTCTTTTACCTGATACTTTTCTGAGGTTTGAGTACATGTGATACTGGTGAAGAGTACCTTTGGTTTTAAAATTGGAGGATTTTTAAAATCGGTTATTACTCTGTGTATCAAATGAAATGAAATATCATTAATTTTGGGGCTTGTTCGTGCTTGGAGTTAGAAAGACAATACAATGCCACAAGACTGCAGTTAATATGTAGCCTGCTCATCAGTCCTTCCCTTTGCCAGGTCTGCCTCTGAGACGCCTCTAGCAACTGAACAGCTGCTTCGGTGGTGGATTCATGTGCTTCAGGGAGGCTTAAGCTCTGTGTTTTTCCAAAGATTTAATATCTTTCATTTGATTTCATTTTTGTTAGAAGAAGAATAGCTGCTATTTTTGCATTTCAGGATGTAACATCTCTAAGAAACCATGCTCTTTCTGTTTTTCTTCACCTATAGCCCATGTATGTCTACTTGAAAACATTCAGAAATGCTACCACAACACTATTTTGTCTGCTAACTATTAGTAACTGAGTAATTAGTAGGAGAGCACGTATGCCACAGAACTTCTTACTCTTCACTGCCTTTACAAACAAGTAATATTAAACTTCACTGCACATTGTCCATAATACAATTGCTATTTTCAGAAAAGGCTCCATCTCAGCAAACTCTCTAAGTTGCAATGTTACCAGTACCATCTTTTTGCTGCAAGTCATAGTAGCATCTTATCTTAGTCCAACGTCTGACGTCCTTGTTGCACTTGTATCATTTTTCAGTGAATTTAACAAGCTTGCAGTTAGCAGTGCTTTTATTTTCAGCATGTTATACATTTCTTCTAAGACAAGCTTTTACTACTTTTGAGAGCTCTCAAAGTAGTTTAGGATTTTTCAAGAGTAAAATATGAGGCGCACAATTTACCAAGGAAGATAATGTAAATGTCACTTAAAAATAACTAAGTTAATGCAAGATTGGATAGCTGGAGTATTGTGTTAGTAAGGAAGCCAATAAGAAGTAAAGACTTTAGCCTAGAAGCATAGTAGACATTTGCAGCCAAACTCCTGTCCATTTTAGCATAACTAAATAACTTAAGGCCAGCTATTTCAAATGTTTGTATCTTCATTTAAAGAATAGGGGTTTGATTTTTAAAGGTTGCCAGAAATGCTGCAACGCTTCTGAGAATCAGGATACCATGGTAGGTGCTTGAATAAAAACATAACTTCAGGTACTCTGTTTTGCATGAAATAAAGATTTTTTTAAAAAAATTATTATATTGTTTGTTTCCTTGCAAAGTACATTGTCTTTTGATGGAGCTGTACAGAGAAAATTTAATTTTGGATTTTCTTCTACCGTTTTTTGGCCTATATGCACATATGTGCAGAGCTACATTTGTGGGAGATGTTTAGATCCTGGTGCATAAGCAGTTTGTCTTCTGCTCACAGGCCTCCCAGTTGAGTCAGCAAGCTTGGAAACTCTAACAACTCAAGTTACTTGGCTTATGGAATTTCTAACTTTTGCCAGGTATCTGTTGAGTTTGTAAGGTCCCTGGACTGGAACCACTGAATGATTTCACATAGGCCACCAACAGATGGTAACAACATTTGGTCTCTATCGACCTGCGTAGTATTTGAGCTAATGTCCTAGTTTCTGCATCCTGTTACAAATCCCTTCGACTAACCAGCCCCTTAACTGCATTCTTCTTGTATGTTGGCACAACTAATAAGCCATAAGAAGCAAATCAGTGCACGTGCAGTCCATTTATTTTAATGGAATTTAATGTAACAGTAGTTAAATTGAAGTATAGGGCCTTGATGTCTGCTAATGTAAGGAGTGTGGGGACCAGAACAGTCCTGTTGTCTTCAACAGTACTTGAGTTTACTAATTTCAGTCCGATAATGCCTTTACATTCTATCTGTCCGGAAATATTTTTCATCTCATTGCCTTCTCATATGTGTTTCCCAACAATGCACTTTCCACTTCTCTAGACACTGTTCAAGAAATTTATCTTTAACTGTATGTTGACAAGGTTGTAGGAGGAATAAAACCTTCCCTTATTTATAGACATTTGACTTTTAATTTCCATCTGACTTTTTGGCAAGCTTTCAGAAGCAGACACGTTGTATCCTTGTTACCTTTAATAGAGTTATAATGGATTAAAATGTTTCATGTTGACTGCAGTATGACATTTAAAGCAGGCTTTGATTTCAGAAATATATCATTTTCTAACCATCTACATTACATAAAGGTGCAAGGCAATAATGGGGAATTACTTGGCTTACATTTCATACAGAAATGTTCTGAATTCATTTCGAACAGCCATCCGTACTGGAAAAGTGATAGGTAATAGGCAGCCAGTAAAATTTTTAACCTGAGAGAGTCTGGAGAAAAGCAATAATTTTCTTTTACCAGTCTGTGTCAGATTTGTGTTGGAAAAACTGTACCCTTTCATAAAATAAATCATCGGTTTTGTATACATGAACATGCTAATGAGATCAACAAACCCCAGAACTTTTTACTGTGGATGTTTCAAATATAATCAAAATAATTTTACAGAATCAGTGTCTAAATACTATCAAGTCTATTGGCATTCAGTGAATCAACTCATGTTTCGTTAATAAGTCAGATGAACAGATACTCTAATTTCTACATTGTCTTAGGAGTCCTTTCAGCTAGCTCTTGCTTAGCTAAGGTCCTTCTCAAAATTATATTCATTTTAAACACAATTGAAAGCTCTTAGTTTGATGTGCCTACTCAAACTGAGTAGTACTTTACTCCAGTTAAGTGATCTAATCTAAATCAGTGAGGTCATTTGAGATGTAAGATGCTACTTGATTTGAGTAAAGATATTAGAATCACTCCAGTTGGAAAATCCTTTAAATTCTTTGAAACTTTTATTTTAACCATCTATGTCATTTATGATGGTAAGAATGATGCTGACTTGTAATACTGCTGCTAAGCTGCATAAGAGTTGTTCTTTATAGGCATACACATCCATTGAGCCATCATTACTCACAAGTTTTAGTTGTTTGTCCCTTAGTGACCCTACTGAAATCAGTAGAGCTAGATGTCCTTATTGTAGATAAATATGATGTATTTTGGCTTGAAATATGAATGTTTTGTTCCAAAAGCAGCAAAAAATAATGAATCCTGATTTTTTTTTATGGAATGGTGCCTTGTTTCCCAAATGTTACCCTCTTTTACTGCAAGAATCCCATAGCTTCTCTTCCTTTTTCCTCCCAGAGCTCCTGATGACACTTCAGATGTGTGGCACCGTTGTCTGACTAGCGTAGCACACTGAATGTATTGATAGGCTTACCAATTTACAACTATAAAGCGCCCTACAGGTTATTGCCAAGCAAAAAGTAGAGTAGTTAAGCTCTACAGATTCCTCTTTTACCGTCATTGATTTTCATTAAACTGCTAGGAGTAAATTTTGTTTGAAATTTCTGCCCACCCCTCTCAAATTTGGCTGAACTTGACTGTTGGATTGAAAAGTTATTGGAGGGCGAGCAAAGACAGTGGATATGTCGTGCGGCTCCATAAGGTTATCCTCCACAGAGAAACTTCCTAAAAATAAGACTTCACATTTGAAACTGGGGAATTAAAACTGCAAAAGCAATTGGAACTGGAATGGAGTATTTTTTCCCCCACTTTATTATGGCACTGTAAAATATGAATAATGAGATATAAAGCACAAAGACAGAAACAAGGTTGGTTTGTATTTGTATAGCACCTTTAACATTTAGAGGGTCTTAAATAATTTTGGTAATCTCCCCACATGGAAAAAAGCATTTCTCTCTTGCATTACTGGGAGAGATATGATGTAACTTCGTTCATGGAGAAGCATTCCACTGAGTTCTCAGCAAATGCAGAGAATTAACTGGAATCAGACCATGCTTCACTCCAAGTGGCTGAAGCCAAATGTGGAGTTGTACATTTGTCAGTCAAGCCAGTGACCAGTGTCAGGTTGAGAACTGCTTTTATTCAAGAGCCTGTTGCCAGAAAGTCAAATTATGGGAGGACCCTAGGCATCATTTTAGACAGGTGAGAATGCTATTCTGTCACCTACAAAGCATTTACCAGGTCATGGTACTGTCCAAATACCATTGCCATAGACTGGAGGAAAGGAGAAGTAAGAAAGGAGTGGTTTTCTGGTTTTCTTGTTTTCTTTGTTTCTTGTTTTGTATGCAGGCGCGTGTGAGTGTTTGGAGGGGGAGCGTGGTGCTGAGCTGATTGAGCTACCTGTAGCAACTCTTGTGGTCTGAGAAAAAAAACTTTGCTTCTGTGTTACTGCCTTGAATCTGCAATAAATGTCATTGCAAAGGCCAGGATGCTCAGCTTGACTTGAGACTGCGTTGTTCTATTATCACCGAGACCTTTACCTGGAGACAGCTCTTGGGGATGGCTGAGTATAATAAACCATGCCCAGCACTGTTCTATAGATCTCTGTGAAAACTTGGATATAGTGTGATGAAAAGCCTTGTAGGCTCTGATAAAGCAAATCGGGGTGTCTGTAGTGCTTTGGGAAGAGAAGTTCTATGATACAGTGTAAACTTGTCTTTGAATTAATAGTAGCTACATAGCATGGTTTCTGTTTATCAAGGAATGTGGAAGGCTGTGTCTTATCTCTACATGGTTAATACTGGCATTGACTGGTAGATAAACTGGAAGAAGCAGCAGACAGCAGCAATGAGGTGAAGGTTCTTCTCTTTCAGCATCTTTTATATACTGGGGACACTGCTTTGTTGGCTTATTATAATGAATTGCTTCAGCTGATGATTGAGTTGGTTGAGGTCATATTCATCTAATTATTGTCTGGGTGAAACTAGCTTCTTGACCATAACTTTTAAGATTTGTCCCGTGCTCTGAAATAGGCTCCAGTTCTAGATTACAATCAGCACAGTGTTAACTTGTGCAGAGAGTGCGGATGCCTCAGTAGTATCATAGACAGTGTTGGAAGTTTGGAGATTCAGCTAGGACCAGCCACTGTAAACATGATGTGACTTCAGTCTCTTTTACAGAAAAATTGAATTTGAGAGCTTAGCTGTAGCATACTGAAGGGTGGGTGCTGCAGAAGTCTGACAATAGGCGGTTAGACATTTTCTGTTCTCTTTATTTTCATCAGCATCTTTACACTAAGTGGCAAGATGGTATCATTAATGAAGATATGAATAATAAAACCCAGCAATGGTCTTTGCCAATGCTGGTTTGGTCAGTGAGTCGTCTCATTCTTACTCCGGTAGAATGGAAGATCAATGAATGAGGTAATGGAATTACTAAGGAGTTATGCAATGCAGTTTGTGATCTTACAGTTGACAAATGTACCGGCATGATAAGACTGCTAGGGACAGTCATAGTTCGAGCATGCAGCCAGATTGGTTTAAGGACCTAACTAGAAATTGTTTTGAGTGGCACTCGATTTCCTGGAAAACTATGACCCTTTTAGGATTGCCAAACCTAGTGTGGTCAAAGGACCGTCACAAATACACTCCTAGACCCTATTACCCACGAGTCTAAGAGGAACTTGGCCGGAAAATGAGACATTTCTCCATTCTTTTCTCTGTGGCTCAAGCTTTTGGAGAGCTACAGGCAATGATCCATTTGAAAATTTTCTCTTTCCCCATCCAATACACCTCCTCTGCTGTTAAATAGACTGTACTTAGAGAAGCCTGATGTTGTTGCAGCAAAGCAGTTGCAAGCCATATTCAGGCTCCTGCCCAGATTAGTGGGAGAGAATGTACCAGGATGCCTTCAGGAAGTCTTCAGTTGAATCTGATCTTTAGTTTGAAATATTTCTTCCAGCAGCTCTTCCCATCTTCTTCCCATGGTTAACCCTAATGGCCATTCCCTCCTCACCTCAAGCCTGTGGCATATATTCTCTATTCTATTTAAATAATTAATAACACATCACAGTCTAAGAAGAAACACATGGAAGAGCTGTTTTTTAATCCACCAAACTGATTATTTTGAAACACTCACTTCTCTCCCCCTGGCATACCATGTTTCAGAGTTAAAGCATTCCTTTCTTTACCTACCTTACAAAATCTGTACAAACCTACGTATGGAAATTTTGTGTACCTTTCTGGAGCTTCAGCTTGGGCAGGATGAAAATACGTAGATGGAAATGTAAAAAGAAGTATTAATGGAGATTTATATGCTCCCCTGAACATAGCAAGTGTGATTAATGCCTCCATATAGATGTTTGGGCAAATGTGTGTGTGTGTATATATATTCATATTGTAAATTCTTCACTCTTGGTAATTAATAATAGCCTGCACAAATAGTCTCACTGGATTCAGCAGGTTTATCAATGCAAGTAATTACTTACCAGAGGGAATAAGAGGGTTCACATTCTAGCCCAGAATGAAGTAAAGTACTGATAACGTACATACAGAAGGAAGAAAATTACATTATTTAGCAATTTCTTGTTATAACCAGCAATGCTTACCCTTCATATTTTTTATAATAGTTAAAAATTGCTTTACTGGTAATGAAAGGGCAGCTAATAGTTTTCATTATTGAAGTTTACAGGCTTCAGCCTTTAGTTTTTCAGCTACAGAGTGTGATGGCATCATAGCTCATTGGGGTCCAGAGCTCAGTCAAAACATTGCTTTCACTTAATTGGCATTTAAAACCTGATGTGAATGTTGAAAATAAACATTAAGTTACTAACATCATATGGGAAAAATGGAATTTTGTACATTACCCTACAGTGCAATATACCTTAAACACAGAATTGGGATGAACATGAGGAAGGTAGAAAGCTGTTGATTTGTTGTTGATTTGAGCAAATTATTAAACTACATCAGATGTGACTTCAGAGCAATAAATATTGAAAAGCTTTGCAGTCATACACAGTAATAGATACAGTAAATGGGTACTAAACAAAATATTTATCTGCTTAATACTGTATAGGTAAGCAAATGTCCTTGAGTTGCTGCCAGGCTGTGCTGAAATGAATGTACTATTTCATAAAGATGAATTTTACAAACAAATAGGACTTGAGAGACCCAGGCCATTAAAAAACATTACTGTATCTTGACCACTGGCAGTTTGTTACAATAGGAACCATGCTTTCACGGTTAAGAATTTCAAAGAGCTGTATGGACATTTTTCCTAAACATTGTGTAGATGCATGGACGCATAAGGAATTATGCAGTAAATTCTGTGGCTGAGAGATATAACTGGCATGTTACAAAGTTGCCTACTTACAAGTACTGTGCTGATGGCATTGCTATTCTTGACATTCTAATTCTGCTGCTTTCAATTCTCTTGAGATGATAAACCCCAAACAACACAGTGCCATAAGCTAAGAGAGAGAAGGAAGATGACTGGTTTTTAGTGACAATGTTCTGAAAGAACGGCAGAGACATTATAAGGTCTGTCAGAGAGCATAAAAGCCTTTACGGAGCAAGAGAATTGGGTTTCCTCTGTTGTTTCTTAACAGATCCAGAATTGATAGTGAGCAGGGTGGTTTCAAACAACTGCTCAGTTTCTAGCTTTTAATAGTTAATGGGAGGTCAGACTATAAGCTGAGATCAATCCCAGAGTAATAAATTTTACATTATTATATTTGTCTTTCTTGAAATATAAACATTAGAGGATCTATTCTCAAATGGCTTCCGACCCATTTTTTTCATAATTAATACAGGAAATTCAAAGAACGTGACTCCCTGTACAGCTTAGACAGAGGCAGATCTGTATTCATCAGCTTGGATTAATTAGCCTGTTACCAGACATGCAGTTTGTTCGAAGAGCTACAAAATGGGCAGTTATAAAGAAGGGAAAGCTGTGCCATAAAAAAACATAAGCCACATGTTATTGCGGATAAAAGATAATTTTTTAACTTTGATGTTGATTCTACGTAGTTTGAGATTTACAGCTAGATTTATCCAGCCCTGCTGACGTTGACCTTGGCTTCAATGCGGCAGCAATATGGAATGAATTGCTCTTCATTGGTTTATTTGAAGGCCAGTATTTATCAAAAAACTGCGACAGAGATTCACTCTGAATCGGAACAACAGAGTCTCTCATTGTTCAGATCTGGAGACTTACTTCTGGGTCATTGTATTCAGTATGACTCCACCATCACTTGGCAGGCTTTGTCTTTGTCTCCTATATTGGGTAAACACATCTGTTACAACCAAGAAAAGGAGAATTATGCACTCCCACTTAAATCTTACGTACTATTCTAACAGTTTCATCTGTGACATTGAGGTGTAAGGAGTTGTTTTTTCTTAGCCTTCTCATTTTTGTTACTTATAAGAACCTCTTTCATGACCTGACACAATGTTTTATGAAGTCAAGAGAAAGGCTGTCACTGTTTTTAATGAGCTTTGGATCAAGCCCTCAGTTTTTCATCAACACAGAATAAATCCTTTCACTACAGACACCAATGTGACATATACTGTATGAAGGTCCAAACTCTGTCACTTCTCAATTGGCTCAAGATTTGAAGTCAACACTAGCAGCAAAGAGGAGAACTTAGGGACCATCAAGAGTGACATTACCTGTCTCGTGTATCTTTGGTTTGGGATGTACTAGAACTGGAGATTCAACTGTCATTACTGAATAGCATGCACCAGATTATTGTGCATTTCAGAGCACCGCATATGAGGAAAGCAAGGGTGGGAGAGCAGGAGATTAGGTTTTTGTCACACACATTCCTAAACCAGACACCATTTGCCCATGTCCATTACCAAGCTTTTTTAAGGCACAGCCCCTATCTTCACTACTTTTGCACAACTCTTTGCAATGATGATAAACCCTGATTTCACTTGGAGTGTTAAGTGAAACCTTAGCTATCAGATCTGTTATTGTGTTTGTCTCTGCTAAAGAGAGTTGACAAGTTTTCTAAAACACATGCAGGTTGGTATTTTGCCATCGAGAGAAAAGCCAAAAGATCTATTTGAAGCACAGTGCAATCCTGCAAGTTTGTTGATTTAAAATGAGCTTTACAGTTTTTTAAGTGCTATGCACAGTGCATAACATATTACAAATTGATGGTACTGGAAAAGACTAATGGGTAGGTACGTAATTCCATAAAGGAAAAGTGATGTTAGAAATAAATACAGGATATCTTTTCAAAAAGACCAGGTGACCTTTTTCCTTTAAGACTGAGACAAAGCAGTCTCGCTCAGCAGTAGAGTAAGATTTTGAGACATTTGGAAGTTGAAGGAGTGGCGTGACTATGCAGCCCTTCTTGTTTTTGTCTTTAGAAGTCTACATGTTCAAGGGATTTTAGATCCTTTTGTATGCTCACAGCATTTTTCATCAATTTTGAAAGAAAGTAAGAAAATTACAGTTATGTTGTTATGCACTATCTCCTTACGTGGACATGGGCATTATGTAGTGAGAGTATTGGGTGGAATAAACTGAATTACATTTAATAGAATTGAGTGTAGCCACGCAGTGAGCCAGCTTAGAACAGCTAGTAGAACTAGACATCTGTATTTACAATGTGCTCACATATCCCCCTAAGCTTGACCTGTCTTCATAGAAGAGAAGTGGACAGCTTGTAGTGACTTTGCAAACGGAAGACCATTGTGCATGCACAATTTGCCTGCTATATGCTGTTGTTAAGATGCAAGTTTTAAATGGAAAATGTCCGGATACGGTGCTATTTTAGTTCAGAGGAAATATGCTGGTGATGAAGTTAAGCACCTGAGTGCTAAGTGGTTTTAGATTAGAACACTTGTTTTAAAACAGATTATAGATTTTGTAAGTGCACACTGGATATAATGTGCAGCGATTTTCACTCTTATAAGTTACACATTGAGCATTATGCAAATAAGCCATTGCTTGCTTAGATGGTAGACTGATATCTTTTTGTCCTGACATGACAAGTAAAGTATGTTTCCATTTGTTATCCCCATCTGTCACAAGCTGATAAACCTCAGATCTGTAAAAGTCTTATCTGAATGTATTTGTTAATGTCTTGCTTCGCTGGGCACGATGATGTATCATATAGTGCATATCATTTTTGTTGGGTAAATGAGGAGCTGCATTTTTTTTGTCAGTCATAAGATGACTGGGATTACTTGATTTCTTCTCCACATAGGCCCAGTTTGCGAAAGCGTTTGGTTCAACTCATCCCTCTTCTGCACATCACAGAAACATGTTCTTCAAGCATATGCTTAAGAACTGTCTTGAATAGATAGGCACTTCTGAATCAGAGCTATGGTATTTTAAGTCACTGCATATGCAATTATGTTATATTCTGTCTTGATTGCACTATATAAAAAGCACTAATATTTCGCTTGCTGCAAATTTTCAGAGCTAAAGACCCCTTCATGTTGAAATATAGTCTTGTTTGTTTCTATGAATCCATTTGCTATATGAGAGCATCTTGATTTTTGTAGAGCATATGATTTACATGCGGATTTGCATTGGGGCAAGTGAGCTAATTATATTTATTTCTGTTTTGCAGCGGGAACAACATATATCTTTAGCAAAGGTGGTGGACAAATCACTTACACGTGGCCTCCTAATGATCGGCCAAGCACTCGTGCGGACAGACTGGCAATAGGGTTTAGTACTGTTCAAAAAGAAGCTGTGTTGGTACGAGTGGACAGTTCTACTGGGCTCGGAGATTATTTAGAGCTGCATATCGTAAGTATTATTAACAAATGCATGATAATTCTTCTTGTCTTGTTTGTTCTTACATTTGTGTTATTTAATTTATTTATTTTAATGTAAATACAGCAGTTTGTTAATGAACCTTTTAGGGTCAATAGTGAACTAAATGATAACGGCTTATTACATACAATACAGCACAGGGTCTCGAGACATTCTCGATTTGCCTTTTATTTTATACAGTGCTACTGTAAATGGCTTTTCAATTAAAAATCATACTGTGATACCTGTACAGATACAGCAGTTTACTGCAATCTAGTTATATAAAACAGGATTTAGCAATGTTAGTGGAAGGTACACTAATCCTGGAGGATTTAATCTGGTACCTGCTGGGGGAATTACAGTGTATCACAATTGACTGTGCTTATTGTTACTACTAGAATTTATCCTCTGACTTCACCATTCCTTTGTGATGATAAATCTTAAGCAGAAAGCAAGATTGTCAAGCTAGGAGGTCTAAAAAAGTAATTTCAGCTGCCTTAAAGCAAATAACTAGCAATCAAAATTGAAAGCATCTGGATGTTTATGGCAACATAAATAAATGATCAGTTGAGATAAACATAACTAGGGCAGTATAAAATTTTGTTGTTTAGATTAGTCCCAACTTTGTTAATGTATTAGTTTGATTTTGATTTAAGAATCTCTCTACTTTCAGGAACAGAAGAGTTCCTTTTGAATGAAATTACTTATTGATCTATAACCAATTACACTTTTACCCTCAGAAAACATTCAGCAGTGATCATTTTCAAAATTAGGGAGAATTATGGTATTCAATCTTCCCAGGCTCCTTATTTCTGTAAAGGCACTCTTGCATTGTGGACAAATGTGATTTTTTTTTTTAATTTACTGGCTTGAGTAAATAAACAAAGAAAGAAGGCCTTAAATAAAATTCAGAGGTTGTCTATACCCTTCTTTTACATTGAAACACACGGACAAAACGGCTGGCTGGTATTGTACGATCTTAATTTAAAAATGTGAACAAAGCGACTTCTCCCAGGTGCCAGAAAAACTGAGAGCCTACATTTTTCAAGGCAAGTATTGTGTTGCTGAAGAGAATTTTAAAATTTGCTTTCCAAAGCCTCATCTAACATCAGGTTCCTAGTCATCATTTGCGCTTTTTTTTGCAATCTGAGACCAGATTCACCTACTGCGGTCAACAGTGTTACTTTCTTCTTACAGTGTTTTCTTTTTCGTTAGCATATTAAGGAATGTTTTCCTTGTAGTTTTACTATACTTGAAGTCTGTCAAAATCATAATATTCGTGCAATCTTCTGTCTAGCCTTGATTTTTCCATTTTAAAACAAACATTGCGTTCATTAATTATGAGTTGGAGATCAAAAATTATTGCCTGCTCATAAGTGTTTGGGGTTTTTTTTCCAAATAACTTTCTTATACCCATGCTGTAGCAACAGATGGTAAAAATAAAAGAGTAATTGAGTGTTTTCTATGGTCAGAAACACTACCAGCTTAATAAGGATGGGGAAAATCATAAATTACACTTTACTGGTCTTTTGAAATTTCTGTGAAGTGGCAAAAGGCCTTTTATCATCACGCTCTGTGAGGTGATCCTAGCCTCCTCCTATTGTCTTTGCAAGAGACTTCGGGAACCTCCCTGATGCCTGCTCTGCTTCAGAGCAAAATCCGTGATAACTGTCCAGAAATTTCACCGGAACGAGGTCCGACCTTCTGAGAGCCCCTTCAGTGTAGTCTCTCTCTAGAGTGGAGATACGAAGGGATTGACCTGAAATCCTAAGACATCTGGCAAGGATTTTTTTTAAGGGTTGTCAATGTTCGATAAAGCTTGGAAAACTGCTGGGATATAATTTCCCAGAATCTATTTAAATAAGGATAGTATTAAAAAGAAAGTTGAAAAGGCAGTATTTTCAAAAGCACTCATGGTACCAAAGAACATATATCTTATTAAAGTCAGTGGAACTGTAGGCACTTCTGAGAATTTTACCTGAGATCTATTTTAGCTCAGCAAGATATCGTGAAACATCACGGTTATAAAAATGAAGAAGAACATAGAAACGGAGAGGCCTATGTACATGTTATATTTGAAAAACAGTTTATTGGATTGAAGTTTTTCAATATTGGCAGCTACTGCATTAAACTGGCTGTAATAAGAGTTGTGTCATTCAAAACTTCCTTCTTGCACCAATGTTAAGGGGCCACTAAGAATGTCTTATCTACTAAATAACCAGAAACATGCAAAAGCTGTGAATAGTGGAAGGAGGAAAAACTGGAAGGAGGGAAGAGTCTAATTCTGCATGTTCTTTTGCATGCACCCACCCACCTGTTTTTATAATGAATATGCATGAGCAATAAATGCCTGTGTACATTGAGATGCACTGTGCACGGATAACTTACCTGTGTTATAACAACTATAACATTATAACAGGGATATGGTTGTGATTTAATTATGCTGGCATTCAGTTTTACAGTACGATAGAAACCGGTTCTTTTGTTACTGAGCTTTCATTTTACCCAGGAGGTTATTAATCACTCAGATCCTTCCCAGTGACAAAATTTGGGACAAATGTGGAAGGATAGGTTTTAAGTGTATTTTCAGCAGAATGGTGGCAAAGAATGTTTGGAACTGTTGCTTTGAGTTAAAAAAATTTTAGATCATAGTCCTCACTAGCGTGTTGGGGAGGGTTGTTTGGGACATTTCAGAACAGAGCTATGAGGTAGCTTGCTCTTAACCTTCTTTGTTCTAGAAATGGAAGAGGAAATTACAAGTTTGATTATGGTACTTCAATGTGTGCTTGCCCTCTTTATTGTTCTGTTTACTTAAAGACGATGTAAGCCTAATAATGAAATCAAGCTCACAACAATTCTGATTTTGAAAATTGCTACTTGATCATCTGAATCACAGCTTTAGTGTTAGGTTAGGAACACATTTATTTCAAGTAATCATTTAACCTCCCCAAATAACCATTGTTAATATGAGAAACATTTTAAAGAATGTGTAATCTGCATTGCTACCAGATGCTTAACAGTTCCAGTGCAAATATTTTAAATTCCAAGATAGATTATTATAAAACTCCACCTGTACTATAGCAGCCTAGATATAAAGGACTGGTTGTGTGTAGGATATATATGTATCCATGTGCTTCAAGAAAGGGATGCTAATGCTAATATGATTTAGTCACCCAGAGACTCAGCAATTAGTTTTCATGGCAATCACTTGACTTCTGTTACGGAAGTGGTCTCCTGTGCAGTCTCTGCTGGGTGATCTAGTTCAAGAGGAAATAGATATCATGCCTAAAAGTCTACTGCCACTTCCTTCTCATGTTGACAGATAAAAGAAGGTCAGTTAGCTCTGAGAATTGCTATAATCATCCTTTTTTTCCCCTTTCCTTGGCATGGCCCGCATCCATCTCCATGCCAAACAGAAAAAGGCGGCAGCTTATTCACGCGGCGTTCGGTTAATCACCATGTGCACTTCTGTGCTTGGCTTTTTCATTGACTTCTAAAGCCCTTAGGTAATTCTGTCAGTGATTCCTGTTCCTACCTCTGTTCTTCTCCCAAGTCATTGGACAGAAAAGTATATATATATATATATATATATATATATATATACACATATATATATGATATGTGTGTGTCATCATCTTCCACAGGCACTGTGCTGTTGCTGCCTCAAGTTTCCAGCTTTTCTATGGTGAGGAACAAAGTGAAGTTAGAGAAAGATATTACCTCAAAGGGCTAAGAAATCCTGTTACATTGCTCTTTCTGGCAATGCCATTAGCATAGGGAACTGGCATTCTCCTCTGTGGCACAAGTAGTATTTGCTCTAGTAATGAAGACAAGAAGGATAGATTTCCATCAATAGACTTCAACGATTTTTAAATATTGTTTTAAGTATAAATTATGCCACGTTTTCATCTTTCATTGTTAAAATGAAAGACTTTAAACTATAACAAAATGTAACATTTTGTATGCCTGATGGAAAGAGACAGCAGTTTCCGTGTCTTCCTTGTTTGCGTCATTTGCTTTAAAATCAAAGTATTTTAGGAGCACAAAACCAGTGTGCTGTTTTTAGGGTTATGGCTGGTTTTGAGATTGAGAACAAGAAGTTTGTGGGGTTCATGAGGCCAGCAGAGCATTTCAGATCTTACAGCTTTGGTGTTCCAGAAAAGACACCCAGCCTAAGCTCGGCTCAATTCTATTACCTCAAGCAGGGTGAGGAATTACTAATTAAGCTCAGTTACAGGTATGGATCTGCTGAAGCAGGTGAAGTGGTGAAGATCGTTCTGATAACAAACATCCGAAGTTTAAAAATAAGGAATAAGGCAGATGTGGCAGCATTTTGCACGTTGTCCTAACCCTCTTCTGGGGGAAGCTGGGGAAAACCACACTGTAATTCCAGCGAGAGAAGAGTGATGATCCTACCTAGGATATAGTAAACATACAAAAATAGAAAGAAATTAAACTCAGGGTGGATTGTGGTAGATATTTTTTACTTCATTCTCTTTAATGTTGGCATGATAATCAGTATTGTACTTAGATTTTCAAAATATGTTTGTGAAGCCTTCAGAATTACAATTAATGACTGAGGCGAACAGTCATAGGAGAGGAAATATTGTAATGTCTTACAGAAAACTGGGGTTTGGATCATGAATAAATTCAGTTTGTGCTCTTTGTTCCAACTATTTATATACTACTTCTATTAAAATATACATTGTGAGAAAAGCATTTTTAATGTGAAACTTTTTCTTTGAGGAATATGTGGATAAAAATCAAGTGAAAGCTTTTGTGAGTTTTTGTCAGCTTTGGTTCAAAAATTTTCTTGGTTTAAAAGGACGTTAATGCTTGCCCATTTTCTGAGCTATTTATTCAGTAATTGTTTATTATATACTTCATTGTTTATGAACTAGGGAAATATTTAATATATCCGAATGAAATGTTGACTTTTGTGTAAAAAAAAAAAAAAAAAATTGATATCAAAGGGGCTTGATTTTCAGCTTAAAGTTAATGGAGAATTATGCAAAAGTCCCCTCTCAACTTTTTTCCTACTCATTTTTTGGAACTTTTGGGAAACTTAAAAGGACTATTATTTCCTGCTCCCCTCCCTCTGTCTCTTGGTTACACATATGCAGTATTCTTCTGCACCAGGCTTTTAATAGCTGACTCTGTTAGATTCTATTGTACATATACATAATATATGGATAATTTTAATTTATGCAAGTATAATGGCCTTCCCTCAAGTGAACAGAAATAGTGAAACTCAAGTGAGGATCAGACTTCTCTGTTTAGGCATACCAGAGAAAAATCTGCAGAGTCTTAAGATAAATGAATTTGTTACTCTCTTTTGAATACTTTACATGTCTTGGGCTTAATGCCTAATGGAAAGCCAATTGAAAGATTCTTATTGATTTAGTTGTATTTGGATCAATGCCTAGAGAGTTGGATGTACTTTCAGCGAGATTGATGGTAAAAATACCTTTGATTTTAGTGGTTTGTACTGGACCTAATTAATTTTCCCAGGAAGAGTTTAATAATCTTAAAAAAAAATATTCCCAGAATAATGTTTCTTCTAATAATCATCTTTCAAATGTGGAATTCCTTATTATTATATGCGTGTCTGTGTAATGCAAAGATCTGGTAAGGCCAGTGGCGGCTTGTATATGCATGAAACTGTAATAAATTTAAAATCGAATTATTCATGTCCAGGAAGGGCTAAAAAAAAAGCAGAACTAGGTTTCAGAAATTTGATATTTTAGAAGTGCTGAGCATGCACATCAGTGGATAAAGTCAATGGAAGCTGAACATAGTCAGCACCTCCGAAAATCAGGCCATGATCATATCAGCTAAGCGGGCGTCAGGGATCACTCTGGAGCCCTGGAAAGGCTTTGGATCATTATGTTTATCAGAGTTGTGATGTTTAATATTCTGCTACCTTGAGGCACAAGAAAATTTCTTAAGGCTGATGTTACCTAATCCAGAATTCTGCTAATATTTGAATTTTCTTTATTATGCTTATATACATGATATTTATTTGTGATTTTTTTTTCTCATTAATATACATGTATTGAAAATGCTGTAGGAAGCTTAGCTGTCGTGGGCAGTAATTGTTATTCTCTTTGGGGAACAAAAACCTCAGCAATCAGATTATGTGTTAATCTTTAAACTGAAGAAAAATTACTATGAAAGAAAGATTACCAGACTTGCTCCTGAGTTTGAATAATGAAAAGCAGTGCAATCAAAGAAGAATCATTCATGGGACTAGACAGGCAGGTGAGAATGTAATTCAATGTACACAAACATTAAGTTAATTACAATGGTAGCAATGAATTAATCTAGGGAATTTGTTCTAAATGCAGCAATCATTTACCTCACTGATCAGGTTAAAGATCTAAGTTTGTAGGAAAGAAAATAAAGGAATCACTGAAATGGTCAAGCCATGCCTTGAAAGCATGCAATTAAGTTATTCTTTTGTATTAGCAGAGACATAGATTATAAAAACTCTGAAAAGGGATTTTATGATATAAGCTGTTTGTTAATGCCTCAGCTTGAATACTCTGCATGATCTGTTATCACTCACTGAGCAGCAGTGGTCTGTTCTTGCCATGAACAGGCCAAATTGCTGAGAGAAGGTTATGGAAACGCGCTAATTCTGATACAGGGCAGACTGATACCTTACTGCATGAAAAATATGAATGGAATTTGGACAGCTGATATAATTAAACAGTTTGGCTATGACTGCCATCATGGAGCGCTGCAAGGAGAAATCCTGATGCTGGCATGGAAGGTCCATTATACCAGCGCGGACGGTCTGAGCTCCCAGCTGTGATTTCCTGCTTCCTCAGCCTAGAAATGAGCTTGAGGGAAGTAGCTCCTTTCATCATCTTCCTCTGTCTTGGGATAAATAGAAGTTCTCACTTCTTCCTCTCCCCAGCTAATAACTCCTTTATGCATCCTGCTCCTTTCGTGCTTTTGGGAGGAGAAAAGCTTGCTTCCCCCCAAACATGCTGTATGATGGGGTCACCACCTGCCAGCCCCTTGGCGAGAGAAAACTGCACAACCGGTAGGACCTAAGTTCTCAGGTAAAATACCGTACGTCAGATGCAAAATGCTCCAGCCCTTCACACTGATGAATCTCCTGAGGTGCTTTCTTCTAGCAAAGTTGTACAGCCTGGCTGAGGGTGACTGGATATTTAAAACACTTCTGGTGGCCCCCCATATATTAGAATCATCTGATAGCAATATGGAAAGAATTGCACGTGGCCGTAGCGTTGTGTGAAATGATCTTGCAGATCAGGTCGTGGACTCTGAGATCCCTTCTGATCTCACGTGTCTCAAGATTACGCTGTAAATTGAATCCACTTGTTGGCTGAACTGCTTAAGATCCAAAACTTTGTCACTGAATTTGATGGCAAGTCTTTGACTTTACTGTTGCAAACTGTACACAAATGGGACTTCTGATGCAGCACGAGGAGAGAACATAAACATGGAACTTAATTTTCCTGGGGCCTTGTTGAACTTAAAAAAAAAATGCTGAAAAGATTAGAAGGGGTTTGGGCTGAGTCCTGTTATACTAATGACAAGAACTGTGCATTTTTGAGAACAGAAGTGGACCAATTTGAAGAGGCAAGAAAAAGAGCAAGCATATTTAATTAACATAAACTTGAAGAGGCTCATGACCTCTTCATAAAGCAGCTCTTATTTTTTACAGTGTTATTTTTAAAGCTCTGAAGTACTGTATGGATTACGTCCAGTCTTATTTTCAAGGATTCTTTCTTTCTCTTCCCTTTCCCTTGCTCCCTAAGTTGCTTTTCTGCCGTGTCCTCAAACACCAATTCATGTGCTGTGCATATTCTGCGATCCCAGTGAATCCCAGTGAAAGCGGGTAGCAGTCTCCAGAGGTCTCAGTGATTACATACCTTTTCTTTCCCACAGAATGAGGCATACCGTATAGCTAAAGGAACAGAGGAGTCACTTCAGGTGGTGGCTGTATGGTGTGCTCACATGGAAGACCTTCTCGATGAGGACCATTAATTAGGTCTGTTTGATTAAAGGACAAAAGCAGCAAGACAAAGCAAATAAGTATGTGGCCAAAATTAAGAGACAAATCCTTTTGTGACTAGATTTTTTACATATAAATACCAAATTTCTGGCTTCAGAAAGGAGGATAGAAGAATTAGTTTATAATGTACAGATAAATAAATAGCCCATCTTTCCTCCGTAGCAGCACCTTTCCTAGTTAACATTATATTCTCCCAATGATGTTTTAGATCCATCCCAATCTAATCAGGTCCTTTTAATCCAAAATTCCCTGCACTGGTTACTAGCCAACATCCTCACGTACGAAGGTTACAGATATTTTAATAACTTGGCACTAACTGTTCTAGAACATTGCCATGTATAAAAAGAGCTGATGAAAAATTTAGCAGACATTTTAGCAACCTTATTAAGATTTAAAGAATACTTGACTATTTGCAATAGCAGAACAGTTGAGATGTTCACTGAAACCTGGCTGATCACCCAAAGGAAGAAGGACCGAATCATAGGAAATTATTGTAATTATGTGGAGAATGAAAGCTCTGGATGATTGAGGGTCGCTTCCAAGAGCTAGCCACTTTTGTCCACCTATCCTACATGGGTACTTCTCTTCTTATTATATCTATTGTCTATTTTATTAAGCATATACAGTCTTTTATATCTAGTAATATAATTGAGTAAGCCCTGATAATATTTCTGCTTCTTCTACTAATTTCTAATTCTTCTACTTCTATTTCTATTTACTGCCTAGTTCTTGTCTAATTTTAGAGAAGCACAAAAAGATTTGCACTCCCTCCTCCCTCCCAGGCACGCCTGTCTCAAAAGCAGGTGGAAGGCATGTGTAGCCAGTGTGTTAGAAACCATGACAGTGCAGGGTGTAGGCAGGTTGTAGGCACTTTGGGCTGAAAATGTGTGGTTTGGGGAAAAAAAAAAAGGACAGATGTGAGCAATGGCATCACTTCCAGAGTATCCTAGACTATGCTTTTAGCTCCTGATGGCAGCTTGAATAAGAGAGAGTGACTCTCGGATGGCTGTGACCCATTGAAAGAGGGCCAGGTTTGCCCAGGACAGATCAAGGTTTGTTTCTTAGGAATATAAGCCAGAACCCAGGATGTGGGCCATTAACTCCCTGTCTTTTAAATTTATGAGCTCTAAGTGAGGCTAAGGATATAGTGTGCACTGCAGCACAAAGTACCAGTGTAGCAGTTTTTCAGTGAACATGCAATATGAACAATATCATTTTTAATACCAGTCAGAGAGATTAGCCTGTTGATGCAGAACAAGATTAGGGGAAAAGTGCTGCTGGTGGCCTGAACAGATTCTGATCCTAACTCCAAATAATTCTCATCCCACCACTGCCACTAGTAATTTGTCTGAAGAAACTGCAGAAATAGGAGTAAGTACGAGGAGGATCTACATCAGGCCAGAAAACTCCTGCTGGAAGGTGAAAGGTGCAGAGGCAATTGTACAGAGCCCGCTGCTTTGCTTCGGGCATTTATTTAAGTAAACATTGCTATTAGAGTTAATCACTTTGTAGTAATAAGGAAAGCTCATCTTAATACTATTCTGATTTTGTGAGATACTACCTTAATTGTAAGTCACAATTAGTTAATTAGACCACTTACTTAATTCAGGTTTTGCTCTACGATGCCTCAGTGTCATCACCAAACTGGAAACTTGTTTTAATAGTTAATGCTGGTTTGCTTTTTTTCCTCTAGACTGTTTTATCATTTTGAGCCTTTCTCACTTTTCACTTACATACGCCACTGTGTCAGTGAGGAGT
This sequence comes from Aquila chrysaetos chrysaetos, assembly GCF_900496995.4. Lineage (NCBI taxonomy): Eukaryota > Metazoa > Chordata > Aves > Accipitriformes > Accipitridae > Aquila > Aquila chrysaetos. The sequence continues at coordinate 3,050,218 of NC_044016.1, forward strand.
AACTGGAGTAAAATCCCTGAATTGAATCTGGCGTACTGGAGGGTAGAACTGAACACACTGGGCCTGGTTCCTACTTTCATCCCATTTAGTTACTTAACTTTTACAATCGTTGACACTAACTCATTGCACCAGGGTCGTGCAGGAAATAGAGCTGGAGCAGGGAATTTACCTGGATTTCTTGAAACCCAGGTTACCAGTTTTATCTTCAATAACCTCCCTATGCTGTCTAATCACTATCTCTCTTACCTGAGCATGACACGCTTGACATCAGTGCATCTCCACTGCTGGTGTATCACTGAGCACCCTTTTCCTTTCTCTCTCAGCAGCAGCTATCGGTGTATAATATTTGCCTTTCCTATCAATCTTACAGTGATTTTTCCCGTTTGGCAGTGGGCTGCTGCCACTGTTAAGTCTCTTTTTGTTTTTTCGCTTAGATCATGCCGGTCACAAGAATTTCTGCAACAATAGCAGACAGGGTAAGGATTTAATGAACTGATATTGCCAATGTTCTGGTGGTTTATGCTTAATGTAATAATCCCACTAACAACTGGTGAGTTTCCCTGTTAAGTGTTTGGAGAGGCTTAAACACCTCTCTGTTCGTGAAAGCCCATTTACACTGAAGCATTCTGATGCTCCAGAGGGTGGATTAGCTGAAGGAACTGACTCATGCATTTCTTGGCTTTCGATAATTACCTGGCTTACATTGAATAAGGGATGCTGAGGAACAAAGGAAAGATACAGTCCTTCAGTTTTGCCAGTTCTCTGTGAAATTATCCTGAAGCCTTCAGCGCAGCAGCATGAAACTACTAACGTGGCTTTACCTTCTTGTGCTAGAATTTGTAGGTGATAATCTAAGTTCAGTCAAGGACGAAATGTAAGTCCAGATATTCCCTGAGGGAGGTGTAAATCATGCTTGCTGCTGCAGCATTATACATTCTCTGTGGTCTAGGAAAAGCGACTCGTACGGGACTGGGAAGTTTTCCCTCTGCATATTCCGCTTCTGGGTCAGGTACTCCTCTTCATCCCGGGCCTCTGGATCAAAGGATGGGGTTGAAGCATTACATCCTCAACGGATCTCATCAGGCTCTATTTTGGGGCTGGAATCTCTTATTATTTTCTGTTCAGCCCTCACCCTTGGTGGACTTGCGATTTACTGCCTACACGCTGAATGCTACAGACTGCGTTCTTCTTGTTCACTGTAAAACCCCATTAATGTCCTCAAGCCTAATTGTTCCCCATACGGGATTTTTTTTTTTCCTGGCCCAGTGAATTCCAGGGAACAACAGAGCGTTCCTGGAGCAAAAGTACTCAGCCTTTCCCTTGCATAGCAGATGGAGTTTTTAAGACTCGCTGCAGATTATGTAGCAGTGCCTTCTCATTTAGGGACAAGCACAAAGAGCATTATCATACGTGAAGCTACTTTACAGTAACTTCTACCAATTAAAATAAAAAGTGAAAAGATTATGCTATAGAGCCTTAATAACCACTCAGCATATTTGATAATGTCACTGCTGTCGGTATCATATTCACCACTATGTTTAATAGCTGAACAGATGCAGCTCACTAGAGCACCGCATGGCATGCAGCAGCAGGGAGTCCCATTTGACAAGTTGGTTTTGTTTTATTTCCTTCCCAGAGAGCCTTCCCTGCTATCCCAAGTTCCTGTAATGTTTTGATTTGCTGTTCAGCAAACAGAAAAAGGCAAGGGGATTCTGTACTGCTTGTTTTCAAAGCAAGAGGTTTTTTGACTTTGAAGTGTTTAGGAAATTTCTAATGAAGCTAATATAAGGCATGTTTTAATGTAAAATTGTCAGCCCTTCATCTGAAAAGGGTTGGGTTTTTAGCAGATAGCATATATGTGCAGGCACAGGTTGCTTGTAGGATAGCAACTACGCTGTTTTTTGGAGGTGGCTTCAAGTTTGGGGATTTTTATTTTTCTTAATTGCAATATTTTGTGTACACGTCTGCAAGTCACTTCACACAGTGAGCAATAACTCTTGGCTGTAATAGTGCCATGGGATGCCATGGTTGTTTGGTGCTTCTAGATTTGCTCTCCATGGAACAATTCATAGGAGCATTTTGTGAGACTTTCTAATCTTCTAATTGCTTGTCTGGAAAAACACCTGGGTATATGCTCCGAGGCTAAAATAAGATGGCTATGCACTTAATATATTCTAAAAAATCATGGGATAATACAGAGTAGATAATGAAACCTTGGCTGTATGATTTGGGTATTTGTTTCCAGGAAACATGTAATAAAGATGGGAGCAAGACTAAAAGTGCTGCAGCAATTACGTTATCCATCTCATATTAACTGGTCCATAAATAAACGCAGAAACTCCCTTGGTTATATTTCCTATTCCTTATTAATGTGGTTATATAGTTAAAGATAGGTGCTGCCAAGGGCTGAGTTAATGGGCAGCATCTTCCCCAGAGCTAAAAACTTGTCACAGTTTTGTGCTCAGCTGATATGCTCCTTTGGAAGATATTTAAGATTTCTGGGTTTCTATTCCTAGTCTAATTTTTAGTATTTTCCTGGCTATTTAAACTGACGTTCTCATGGCATTGATTTTCTTTTCTTCTTTCTTGCTTTTCACTGCATATTCAAACTCAAAAAACCCCACCGGCGTGTCTTCTTGTCCCAGCTGTAGTGTGGTACATCTCCTTGTCACAGCTGTAGTGTGGTACATGATGACACCAAGCTGTGCTAGTGTGGGAGGAGGGGAGACAGGGGTTGTGAGCACTGTGGAGAACTGATTAAAATTCAGAATGAGCCTGATAAAGTGGAGAAATGGTCTGAAATCAGGAAGATGCATGTCTAGAAAGGAAAGCGACGAGTTCTGTACCTAAGATGGAAAAATCAAATGCACAGCTATAAAATGAGGAATAATTGTCACCACGAAGCAATTCTACAGAGAAGATTGGGAAGTTGCAGCTGATTGCAATTTGCTGCAGAGACGGACAGGCATCCACCTGGGATGTATTGACAACATGTGGGGTGGCAGAGGAGGCAAAGAAGTTAATTGTTCACTCAGTAGTGCTGGGACCTTTAGCTGAAGAAGTATGTCCAGTTTTGAGTGCTTGGCTTTGGAAAGGAGGTGAGCAAATTAGGCAGCTAGTAACAGAATCAGCAATATACTCTAGTTTAGTTAACACGTAGCTCCTAGGAAGAAAATGAAAGAGTGGGCTCTGTTTTGTTTATAAAAGAGAAGACAAGGAGTGACTGGACGTGAAAACCATCTTTGAATACATACAGGTTGTTATAAATAGGACCGTGGCTAATTTGTTTCGCCTGTCTGTCCGGATAAGGTAAGAAATAGTTGGTTTAATTTGCAACAATGCTATCAGGTATTGGAAAAACATTTCCAGCGATGTTTGCTGGTTAGCAGCGGAGCAGGTTATGTAGGCAGGCCCTGTCAGTTTATGCTTTCAAGATCAGACTACATTCCTATCGGTAACGGGAATGCCACGGAGACTTCTGTATGTTTTTGTTACGCTTTGCCTAGATGTACTTGCTGTTGCCAGTGAGTGATGGGTGGAGTGAGGTCTTCTGAAGCTCTACACTCCCATTTATGCTGCAGTTTTTAACAGGAAGGCTTAGGTCCAGGAATGATTTAAGATGAATGCTTAGATGTAAGCACAGGGAGGTTCTCTGTTTTCATTTCTAAAGATGCAGAAAAGCACTTTCTTTTAATATCCATCGGTCTTAGCATCATCAGCAAACTCTTAAGGCTGTGCAGCAGCACAAGGTAGAACCTGCTCTCCCTTTGCCATACCCACATCCCCTCTTGTTTAACAGTAGCCAGCTGCTATATGCAGGAAAGAAATTTGAATCCGTACATCTGAGAATTGCTCTCTGGCCAAGCAAAGGCCCGTTGGTGTGTTCTTCAGTGACTGTTGGCATGTGCCTCCTCTTCAGCTTGTGGGAAAGGTGGTGGTGATGTAACTAGCTTTGCCTCCTCGCCCACCTCTCAAATGTTAGCAAGTGTTTGCTTTGGTTGCTGTGTGGGAGTAGTGAGGTAATTTGAACCGTCCTGCTGTAAATCCAAAATAACCTGAACAGGCTAAATAGTTTACTGAGCAAAACTCGTTTGATTATACTGCAAGAATAATGTGCAGTCGGGGTGGATTTATTTTTCAGGTTTTTGAGCTATTTGGCCAGTTTGTTGGCTGCAGATATAGTTGCACAGCTGTGTGAAGTGGGTTTTTTTAAGTTTTCTTGTCACAATAGTGCATGCAGATGATCTAAAAGATAACAATCACTCACAAATCACAGCAGATAAGCTTTCCCGTTTAGTTTCTAAAATAGACTCTCTGATTTCTTAACATTAGTGACTATTCGCGATGAGGCTTTCTAATGATTTTAACAGAATGTTGATTAAAAAAATCTCCTTTAGCTATTAACAGTTGTCACAACTTCAGGCTCATACCATAAAAGCTCAATAGACTTTAAGCGCGTAAGAGGTTTTATCTTTTTGGTGGTGTTCTCTGGGACTAGGTCTTGAAACTCTGTACATGCCTTTGTCAGCAGACTATTCTGGGGTTTCTTCTGGAGCAAAGGCAGGGTATCGCCCTGAGCACCAGCCGTGCTGCATCTGCAGGAATTTGGTCTGGACTAAACCGGCTTGGGTTTTGGGTTATCGCTTTGCAGTGAGGGCTGATGGCGCCTGCTTAGATATGAATGGGTAGCATTGCTCTTTTTCTGCTGTCAGCCATATGTGGTAGAGAACGAGCGTGCGTTTGCCTCTGTGCCAAGGAAGGTAAACCTCCCCTCTTTGTGCCACCCCATCCTTTAATGCCACTTTCTAACCCCCTTCTCCCCAAGTTGTGTCATGCAGCTTCACCAGCTGTTTTGCACTCCTGCAGTTGCAGAGGTAGGTCATGGATTTGCTTCGTTGCCCCAAAATATAGAAGTCATCCAGGCTGATAATGTATGTCCTTTCATCGCGTTGGAAGAAAAACGATGAATAAAATCGTTGCTGTGACTGTGTCAGGACTGTCACTTTATCTGTCTTGTAATGGAGATGTTGTTCAGCATTTCTAATTAAGATATTAATCTTCACTATCCCCTGACACAGGTGTAATATCAGGAATACTAGTGCATGACAAATTTATTACTTTTGACCCTCAGAGGCACCAGTCACAAACACTTTTGGTTTGCTGGCAAACCTAATTGGTTCCCTATAGTCCTTCCTTTTCTCACTGAAAATATTTGAGAGATTCATGCTGCGTTTTTCCTATAATGTACAGTAACATTAAAAACCGAGACAGGGAAACGGTCTTGCATGAATCATGTTCTCCCACGCACGTACTACTCATAAAGTGATTATCAGAAACATTCCTTGCTTTGTTAGTATTTTTTTGAAATTATACACGGATTGATTTCTGCATTTGAATTTTTCACATGTAAGCTTATGCTTTAGAAAGCTTACTGACTTGGAGTATTTTTTTAATTGTTTTTTAAGTGTTAGCTTGCAAGATAGTTCCTAATCACAAGCAAATGACTTACTTGTGGTGAGTTGGAGGGTGTAGAAAAAGCAAAGTATATTCATGGAAGCACTTCAGGAGGTGGAGAAGGTGGTAGAGCCTTCCCTCCATCCTGCTCTGGTGTGCATCCCTGTGGGCCTGACTGGTTCTGAGTGATGCTAAATTACAGTATCAAGGGAAAAAACTGATACTCATCCTTTTGGTCCTATTGGGGAAGTAGTAGCAGTGCTTCGGCTCTTAAGGCTGATTTTTAGGAAGTTAGTGGGCTTTTCTGCTACTGCCCGACTGGCTCTTTTATAAATGTTCAAGGTGCGGTGCTAATATTTGTTTTTTTCCCCCACCTTAAGCACATGCACCTATCTCAGGAAAAACTTTATAGGTTTTCAAACTTCTGGTTTTTTTGATCTAATATAGCCAAAACCCACCAAATCTAACCCTTGTAGATGCAAATCAAGGGCTACCGATTTAATAAGCATCCACATGTTTCTGTTCACCGCCAGGAATTGGATGCAGAAGGAGAAAGATCAGTGATCTGATCTAGGTAGTAGTGCTGCATAAGTTAAAAAATCATGTTTTTCCAGTCTCATTTCTCAATGGAAACTGGAACGTGGAAAACTTTTAGGATTTGGATAGAACGTACAAGAAAAGGCAAAAGGCCTTGTTCCTCAACACCTCTAACCAATTGGTTCTGACTTCAGTGGGATGGGGAGAAAGCTGGGTTCAAATCCTTTCCCCACCTAATTCAGACTGGGACCTGATCCAGACTCCCACTCTGCAGCTTGAGGACTTTAGTGTCAGCTTTTGACTCACCTTGGTGACTGAACCTTTGTTTCATTCTGTGTTTCTAAAAATGTAAAGTTCTTATTTTTGTTGCTGTACATCAGGAAGGAGATAGTTTTCAAAACTTTCTTTAATGTGGTTGAAAGAAATTGTTTTCTAGCCAGTCTTAGTGAAAATGCATCTTCTATATATTGATGACAAAATGGTTCTATTTATTTTATGGTCATTATAGTCCTGATTGCGGTTGTCTCTTGTTGCTAAATTCAGGATCCATATTCCAATGACTTCCTTTTGGAAGTTGACTGAAACTTTTCAATCAAAATTCAGGACAGAGATTTGCTTAATATCTTGTTAAAATAAATGAAAATAATTCCTAGTTGCTGCTTCTAGAATTGTTTAGAAGTGCAGGAGGCAAGGAACTTGTGCAACTGTTGCAGTGCTCTCCAACATTAGGGACATATTAAAAGAAAAATGTCACTGTGCACCAGCTCTTAACATGAAACGTGGCATATTCATGCTTCTTAGAACTCACGTTACATTTCCAAAGGCCAAAACCTTTTCTAAATCCCTTAATACCACCGAATTTATTACGTTGCCTTAGCACAACTGAATATGTCTGGAGATGTGGACAAGGGACATGATAAAGCACTGTAGTGATGGAAAAGACAGAGCAATTAGGTGAAACGTTCTCTTGTACGTTGTAGTGGGTATTTCCCTAGCTGTAAAAGAGGTTTATGCATTTTTTATTACCAATTCTAGCCACCTGAGCTATTTTAAATCTGGATTCTGTATCATATTTGCTTGATTTATTAACACCCCCAGGAAAACATAGGCAACGTAATGATTCTCTGTATCAATCACTTGTTATAAAATTTCCAAAAGATTTAGTAATTCTAACCAAAAATTAATGCATTAGAAACATTAGTACATATGTGAAAGAAGTTTTTTAAAAGGTTTTTTAATGGTTTAAGAATAAATAACCTTTTAAAAGCCAGCTGCAACTCCCCATTTTATTTCCTGCTCATAATGAATTCCTGCTGTAAGTATTTTAAGGCTCTAAAATTAGAGAGCTAAGTTGTTGGGTTTGGTTTCTATCGGCTATCATGCAATTAAGAGGATATTTGTGATGGCATAAGTGTAAATGGAGAAAACTCACGCTACTGTTCATGCAGAACATTTTGGTCACTTTTTCCTCACCTCATGTCTTCCGAGTAATAGAAAATAAGTAAGTATGGGTTGCACTGGAGAGTCTTTTAATGGCTGGTATTAAGCCTGATAGATTCTTGACAATTCAAAATATTCTTTTGATGAAGACAATGTCAAGGAATTTGCTTAATTAAGTTTTTTCTAATTTTCAAGATATTTCTAGTGCAGCATGTACTCAGTCCATAATAGAATCCTGTTATTCAGAGCTTGCATGCATGTGCATTTCAAGCTTGAAGAAATGTAAACTTTTCTATTTCTGATTGTGGACCTGCCACATAGCACTTTTTTTTGTTGCTTCGTAACAAAAAAAAAATGGTTCTAGCATTAGATGTAGGTAATCCAGAGGATCACCTGGCCAACATGCAGCTCCTTAATTTTAGTTACTAATCTTTGTGTTAAATGAAATACCAAGCCAAAGAAGTTTCTTCAGTGTTGCATCACTGCCCTGTTTGCTTTTTTGAATGAAAATTTTAAATATTAAACCCATTTGCTTACCTTCTCTTTGATTACAAAATTAGGCTTTTTAAATAATTACAGAAATGCAATCATAAGAAATCATACACAAATAATAGACCTAGACAGGATAAGTTGTTTAATGCCTTTTCTCCTATTTTCTTATTCATAAGACACAAGATTATGTATTTGTTCTACTTTCTGTTGCAGTTCCAGAGCAGTGCAGTAGAAGCAAATTCCAATTTCAACCGTGTTAGTTAAAATAAATTTAGAAAATGTAGCTCATGCCAAAAGCAGATGTCTAAGGTTCGTTATGTTGGCATAAAATTAGCAGAAATGGTGGATTCATTTTATATCCTTCTGATATTGGTGCCTCTCAGTGATGTTTTCAACCTTTTCTGCAAGGTCATGAACACTAGGCACTTTATTATTATTATTATTATTATTACTAGTAGTAGTATTTTAAGGAATGCGTTGTAAGTTGCATCTTCTGATATTGGAACTAAAACTGGTTTTGCAAGACTGTAGGAAGGGGAATGAGCAGGTAAAATACGCCCAGCCACCATCTCAGTAACAAATGTAGCAGAAAAGTGTGTCTCGCTGGAGAAGTGCAGTTCTGAAACAAGATTTCTAACCCCTGTATGACTTTGCGGATCGTTCATTAAAAAAACCCAAAGTGCAAGGGTGCAGAGCTTCAAGTTTAATTGCAACACTTCTTTGAATATACAAATCCACAGCCTTAGCTGGGATCCCCTTTTAAACAAAGCCTGTCTAGGTACGTGCGTGAATGCTTCAGTTGCTCAGTAAGAGCCAAATAGATTTACTGCTTTTAAGATCTGTCCTGTGATTCTCGTTGTAAAGCATAAATGAATTTTTAATTCACACCTGGGGCTTCTGCACAAAAAAATATCCTGAGGAAAAGGTGTCAGACTTGATTGCTAGAAAATTTGTTATAACTGCATTAGGTATCAAAATTATTATATTGGATGACAATTTCTATTATTTTCACAAGGTCCATTCAGTTTAATTATAATTTACCACTCAAGTATACCATTCTCTTCGTGTTAATCTTCAAATTATTCTTGCTTTTGCTTTAATAGCTATTTATGAGTCATAGAAAGTACACCTAATTAATACCTCTGCACATTGCTACAATTAAACATTAATCAGATTTGATTTTGAGAGTAATGTGCTACCAGTCTTCTAATCTTCTAAGTTACGACCTGATAAAAATTTCATTACCCTAGTTATAAAGTTCTCAATGGGGAAAGAATTTCCACTTAGTGCATTTAATACATAGTGGTGTTTTCTATATAAATTCTACACTCCTCCTACATCTCTATAGATAAATTGGTTAGAAAATCAGAAGTAGTGACACCAAGTAAACTGACCTTCTGGAGATAAGTTTTCAAAACACGTTCAGTCGTGAGCTTGTCAGAAGGATCTAACTGAAGCAATGGATGATGTTTTTTATTATCATGGGATGATAATGATTAGTCAACATATTTCCTTCTTCCCTTTCAGTTTAGAAGGGAAAGTCGGCAGACGTGAGCATGAAACAATGCACAAGCTTTCAACCCCCACCTTAACAGTGACTTTCATGCAGTTGGTGTAAGCATTAGAGCCTAGCTGGTGAAGGTTTTGGGGGGTTGGTTTTTGGTTTGTTTTTTTAGGTTTTTTTGTTGTTGTTGTTGTTGTTGGGGTTTTTTGTTTTTTTTTTTTTTGCTAAATGTTGGTTGGAAAAAAAACCCAAACCCAGTGTTGGATCCCAGCATGGCGGAGCGGACAAATGACAGACCTGTTGATCGGTGGTTGCTGTCGAGTTGCTCCCTGGGGCTGGGTGCTCCTCTGCTCTTGGTCGCTGCTTCCCCCCCCCCCCCCCCCGCCCCGCCACCACCAATTCCTAGACTCGGAGAGAAGCTGTTGGTAAGTCAAGGGATATATGACAAGAAGTGGACAGGTGGGGAATTAAATTTATCGCGTCCCTGAAACTTATCTCTGATTCTATTAACTTGCTTTCAATGGTGAAAAATCCTTTTCAAATCCTCAGAAGTTCAGAGCAACAAGATGGAATGAGCTCTGTGTCATAGGTTAGCTCTCCCAGATCATCTGCAGCTTAGAGGTATTTCTTGTATTTTTTTCCTCAGAGAGTTAAACCCCCTCTCTTCATTCAATAAAAAAGCAAAAGATAACTTGATCTAGGCAAGGGCACAGCAAAGACGGTAGATAACCTGTTAGAACAACTTTTGGTGGAACTGGAGAGATTCCAGCTTTTATTCTGATTCTTAACAGGTTTAATTAACCCTCTGCTTCTTACTCAAGCTTATTGCATTGCCGGAGCTGGTTTGTTTAATGCTCTGGCATTTCTACCCCATGCTGTGAGTTTGTAAGGGGAACATCCTATTTTGAATTTGTTTTGTTGAGGTAATTTTGTTACAAATCCACAAACTTTCGACTATTCAACCAGTTGTATCTATAAATCATGTTATCAAACTGTTGGGACCGATACTACTGGGGGTGGGAAATAAGTTATGAAGCTGTCCTTTCCCTAAATTGAAAATGTATCTGGGTCAGAACAAACACAAACATAAGTGGCAGCCTGCTTAAAGGATGGGTCATATTTTGTCCCTGTTGTGCTCGTGCAGAAAGGATGAAGTCTCTTGGTCCCCTCATGGATGTTCGGAAGTCAGAAGAAATTGGTAAGGTCCACTATGAATATGGTGCGAAGGAAGGGTTTGAGAGCCTTGCAGCAATAGTCTGTATGTGCTGGAACTCTGCTCCATCAGGGTTTTGTGGGACTTGGAGGGGTTTAAATGAGCGTGTGTGTAGTGGTGGATCCTGAGCTGCCGTGTGTGAACACTCTTGCTCCTCCGCCTGGCAGAGGAACCAGAATCATAGAATTGTTTAGGTTAGAAAAGACCTTTAAGATCATTGAGTCCAACCATCAACCCAACACCACCATGCCCACTAAACCATGTCCTGAAAGGCTCCTTTGAGAGTCCTGTGCCTGTGAGCCGAGCAGCGTGGTCCTGTGCTCTCTCTTTTGGGAAGCTGGGGGGGGGTGTTCCCCAGTGTGAAATGTGTCCCGGGCTCCACGTGCTGCCTTCAGGACGGGACGGCTCATCCACAGAGAGCTGGCACGGCTGGCTAGTCTGATCTAAACGCCACCCAGGCTGTGGACTGCAAAAATACTCAGACGTATGATCTTGAAATGTCCTCGTAAGCAGCATGATTTCCTTTAAGTCTATAGGGAGGATGCTGAATGTGAGTTTTGCTGTTGTTCAGAACACATAACGTAGTGTAAGAAAAGAAAATACCCTTATTGCTGTCTTCTGTCATAATTGAAAGTTATGTCCATTGTAATTTGGTTTTGCTTTTTTCCCCTGGAATTTTACACGCTGACGACTTATCTTTTTAACAGGTAGCTACCAATAGTTCCCTTCTGCTACATTTCTATAGTAATATTCTTGGTTATTTGCCTATTTTTGTCAAGGTTCAGTCTCTCTCTATTATTTTATCCTTCAGGTACTGCATCACTCCTGATTATATCCCCAATGTGCTTGCCATCAAACCTCTGCTAAGCACTATTCATAAAAAGGTTGGTTTTGTTTTTTCCCAAGACTTTAATGAAGACTAAATATCTGGTACGTTGGTGAGATCATGAAGAGATTCTACTGCAGGATCAATCATAAGGAGGTGTAAGAATGTTTTTAAGAGGAAGAAAATTAATTAATTTTATCTTTTAAAGGCTATTTGGAATGAGGGAGTAAAATATTATTCAGAAATTTAAAAAAAAAAAAAATCCAAACTAGTCATTTGGCCTATACCTTCAATGACAGAGCTCTGAATTAACTTCCCTCCAGATCCTTCCCCCAGAACTTCTTTTTCTGGTCTTGACATCTCCTGGTTATTTCAAATAGCTGTAGGCACAGGGTAGGGCTTCCAAGAAGTAAAAATTTCATGTTACACTCGGCTCTTGTTAATATTAGCAAATACGGTACAGACTCATGCACTTTTCAGGGGCTCTCTGCTGCATCAGTGATAGGAAAAAGGATACTTGCTTTCTGGAAAGTGTGGAGTATGTGCCCTGGCACGGAGACTGAAGCACTCTGATCTCAAATTCTTTTGCGTGTTTTCTTAGAAAAAACATTCATCATTTGACATGAACCCAAACAGAAAGCAAGAACTAGCAACTTAAATTTTTAATGGATGTTTCTTTCTGGCAGTTCCTAAATTGAAAACATTGGTGTGCTTTTCTTTTTCAGTATATAGTTTATTGGCCTGATCAGCTTTAACAACCTAAAGTGATAATGTTTGTTTTTAATTCAGCCAAGCTGCTACCAAAAAAGGTGTATATCAAATATCTTTGTAAAAATAAAAAAAAATAAATGGACAAGGTCAAAATCCCTCCTGTGTGTGAGCTACCTGGAGGACCCAGGAAACCTTTTTGCCCTCAGTTATTAAACAAAGAAATAGGTCCACTTGCCAAGTTTTCTTAGACTTTTGAACTGTTCTATGATAATTTTTAGCAGCATTTTAATGGTCAAGTATTACGAGCTTGCATTTGGATTTACTGGAAATGCTGGTGATCTTTAGAAGTACTTCTTTAAAAGGCACTTTTAATGAGAATAAAACTTGCAGAGCATTAAAACAAAATATTATTACTGCTAGGAAAAAAATTACATCGTTATTACTAGGGAGGGATTTTTGTCCATTACTGCTGCTGTGTGGTTTTAGAGCAACTGCTCAAGTGGGGTCATAAATAGGAAACTGATGTTACTCTTGCACTCGTACATATGATTTTCGTCAATGATTTGCCTTAAACTAAGATTTGTTCTTGCAAAGTGTGTGCTTAGCTTTGCCTTCCGAGTTTTGAGCAGTCACACTGATTTCACTCAGGCAATGTGTAAACCCAGGAATACCTTTGAGTTTGGTTTTCTTGTCTGTGGTGGTTTTGGTTTTTTTTTCCTGAGGATCAGAGTTTGAACTAGCGTACCTCCCATTTATGCGTGTGTGTGTGTTCGTATGTAGTACCTTGCAGTGTTACATGGACTCAAAAATCTTTCTGGGCTATTACCCTTGTATGTAGAAGACTAACGCACAGGAGGATTATTTTGTCCATCAGACGTTAATGCAAAGTATGACAGAAGGGTTATTGTTTTGCTTGATTTATAGGTTGATTTATAAGATCGACCCCAAGCAGAAATGCTAACCTCTCCAGATAAAGTCAGTAATGTAACAGTTTTATTATTTATTTAAATGTCTCTAGGGTACTAACCTCTTTTTTTTTTTTTTTTTTTTTTACTTTAAATTAATTTCTGGAACTAAGCCTATGCTTGTGTGTTTGTCTCTCAGTTCTGAGCCTTGGGCAAGATGTAGGGATGGGCAGAAGATGACCAGCACAATGCATCTTGATAACCATGACAGTTCTCTCTTGGCCAAGATAAAATACGGTTCTACCTGGATAGTGAATGAAAAAGATGAAGAGTGTAATGTTTACTTATGCCTCTAGCAGTAAGGTTTATATTTTTTCCCCTTATTTTCTAGTTTGAAGGGGGTGATACCTTGTCCAGAAATGGCCTTTTGTTATTGTGGTAGTTCGAAAGGCACATTATGGCTGTTGGAGGCTTTCGATTTTCAAGGAAAAGAGTTTGATTTCTAAAGAGAACAGGTTTCTGTAATCATCATGTCCATTAGTCTATCAATCCTATTTTCCTCCAACAGCATTTGAACCTTGTTTTAGACAAATTTAGTAGAAGCCTAAGGTATCAAAGGTACTAAATTCTTGCCTTTTTTCTTTTTTTCCCTTTCTTTCTTTTTTCTTTCTTTTCTTTTGGTGAAAATCAGCAGCTCAGTTATGGAGGGAGACCTGTTAATCTCCCACTGGGAGAAAGGTAAGGAAAACTCAGATATTATCCGTTCTGTTTGGCAGTAGCTGAACTGGTCAGTCAGCATTTGAACATTTTGGCCAGCTGGCCAAAATGTGTGTAACTTCAACCTAGGGAAGACATTTGCTGTCTTTTATTGACATGCCAGGACATAAGAAGATAATAGGAGAAACAGGAAAACTAAATGTTTTGAGAGGCCGCGGGGGTCTCAAGAGGGGCCTATTGATGTAGGAGGGGGAGAGGAACATCAGAGATGAATCAGTAAGAAAATGGCTAGGTTAATTATGCTTACAGAACAGTCTGTTGAAGATTCCTGTGAAATAGAAATGGTAAGCTAAGAGCAGCTCTCCTTGTTTTCTTCTTTTTAATGTGGTGAAATTTTCATTTTTGGACACCAAATATTCTTCTGATAAAGCAGCACACTAATAAGAGCAGAAACCCCATAGCACATTTTGCATTTAAGTATGATTTTATGTTGATTTTGTGAAGCTTAGCAACAACTGGAAGCTAGTTTATTACCCAAATTCAGCTGCATAAAACACCCACCAGCTACGCTGCATCTTTCCTAATTTCCTTTGGGGACCACACCTAGCCCAGCTTGTACCAAGCTACCAGGTAATTTTGAAAATTGGTTTACAAATGGACCAAGACAGCTCTCACTGTAATATGTGCTAACAAAAAAAAAAAAAAAAAAACCAAACCAGAAACCTGGTGAAATCTAAAGCCAGGTTTCCAAAGTTTGTGGTATTGAACTTAGTACTAGGAGTTGTCATTCAAAAGAATGGTTAATAAAAATTTTGCCAGGAGGAAGGAATAGAATCAGCCTCAGGTCGTTTGTTGCAGAGGTGATTAAAAGTCTCTGGCGCTTCTTGAATTTCCAAAATAACAGGTAGACTTGAGATATATGAAGCTGAAAAGAATGTAGTTTCAAATAGGTTAAAATAGCTTTTAAAATTCAGTGGGTTTTATAGCTTGTCCTCAATTCTTAAGTACTTTGAATTATATCCACCTGTGATTGTAATAGCTTGAATGAAGGTAAAAGTATACAGTACTACAAGTAGTGCTCAGGTGCAAAATTTACAATATTCTTATTGCTTTGCTGGGTCAAGACTATGTAAGCTGTAGGAATATTAATATATTGGCAGGCTATATTGTACAGCAGGGGGGGAAATTAATGAGGCAGATTCAGTATGATTTCAGGCAACTGACAAAACTGGTTTATAACTGCAGAAAGTATATAACTTATGTATGAAGTCCTTCCAGCTAAAAATAATAGTTCATATAGTTTCCCAGTGTGGGGGTCCAGTGAAAATATTGCTATGATATACATTAGTAGACTCTTAAGCATTAGCAGAAAAGCTTCCAGAATGTATAGTTTATTGATGCCTATTTCTGTTGCTAAACCAAAATATTTATAGCAATATGTAATGAGCAGATTATCATTCATAAAATATGCGGTCATAAAAATGAGAAATAGTGGGATTATTAGCAGCATTCAGCAGTAGAGAGGCTGTCTCTTAATGGTTTCCTCTTTCTCTAGTCATTATCACTGCAGCTGTGAATTATACTATTACATTTCAGTGGATTTACTAGAAGAATTTGTCCAGATAAAAAATAATAATTAAAAAAAAGAGAGGAAATAAAATGGTTTGGTTTTTTTATCCTGCCCTAGTAATTATGATTACAGTTCTGACCAAGATGCAAAGAATTTACTCTGGAATTTTGACTCTAACACATAACAGCTATGGTAATATATTGAAGAGAAATTGATACTCACATAAACAAACTGATTTTGTAACCGTTAATTTTGTAGAACAAATTCTCACTATATGTAAACATTACATCTGAGCAATTGCTGAAGTCAGCTCATATTGTGAGTGGACTATTTGCATAAGTAAGCATTTTGAGTTAACTCTTGATGAAATGGGCACACTTGGTCAAGTAAAAGTGCATGACACTGTTCTCACTGTTATTTTATTTCTGTCTCTGTTATTGAGTTTGAAATCTATTTCTGGTAGGATCTTTAGAAATCATCATCGACTCCTAAACAATTTGTGTTTCCCCACAATCATTATTGGAGAAAAAAAACCCACCAAAAAACCAAACCGCCAAAACCAAATTAAATAAACAAACAAACCCCAGCAGATAGCAACTAACTGCAGACCAAAAGTGCTTTCATGTAGAGGAATAATTAGTAATTCTAATTAATATCAGTTGTAAAAAGACCAAGACTGTAATCGTGTTTTATGAAAAGGTTATCAAGGTACAAAGTGAAACTAAACATAGAGCTAAGGCATATGTTTTCCAGAAAGCCTCTTGAGTGGCTAAGGAGGTCATATTCTCTTTGCCAAAGTCGCCTGCGGAGATTTTCAGGGATGCAAAGGCTAGTAGGTTGTCAAATGTTAATTGACTTTCAATGAGTCGGGTTTATTTATTTATTTATTGGTCTTTGAAGATCATGCTTTTATTATTCTAGGGGCTGTTGATATTGAAGAGATTTATGATCATGAGAGCCCCAGTCACTCTTCCTAAATAACTTAAGTATTTTGAAAATTATAGTTTGAATTATGTGAATTGGAACAATAGCCTATACCTGCATATAATGAGTAATAAAGGAACGACAGTATTTACAAAAATGAGAGAACATAATGTATGTAAACTAATAGAGGCATACAGCTTTTTAGGTCTGAATAAATGAATCTAATACAAGTTATTGTAGACTGCTGTATGATCAACCCAGGTTAGCTGACTTTTGTGGGCATTGCAGCAGAAGTGCTTTATGAATAAACATTTGAAAGCCATATAAAATATTTTTGGAAGTGCTACATGCTCAGTGAAAAATTAGGAGAAGGCGCAGATGTTTTTTAGGAAAAATGAAGAAAAGGAGGTCCGTGCTTGATTTCCTTGTGGAGTACAGTAATACAGCTGATGGGAGAGACTAGGGTCCATATAAGGAGGGAATAAATTCTAGTGAAGGCAGAAGTGGGTAATGATCTGGACAGAGTTGAAGGACCTCTGTAGCTGTATGTCTTACTGGTTAAGCGATTAATTAATACATCTGGTTTTGTCCATCTCTATTTGTGTTGAGTCTTATTTTCAGTGGAAGTGAGCTATCTTATTTATGGTTTTAAAAACTTTAGTGTTCCTGGTGTTTTGGAGCTAGATTGAAACACTTATGTACTTCAAACTTACCTGAATGATGCACTAAGAAACTTAAAGCTGGTATTTTAAGGTATGCAACCTGTGTATATCAGATTATTTTCATGCTATGTGCTTTCTTACTTGGTTTAAAGTTGAAATCCAAGCACAAATGGCCAACAGACTGTTCTAAAATAGCTTGGTTTGGCACACGACTTACCGTAGCCCTCCTTCCTTTGCTCAAATGCAGGCGCTCTTTTGTATGTTGTTTCTAATGGTTTTTGGTAAGCCAAGCAGAAGGAAGGGGGCTGAAATGCAAGTTGTTCTAGAATTTCTTCGATAGGGTTTCTGTGCTGACCTGCTGAAATCAAAATTTATCTTGGAAATTTACAGGTTTTGTCAACACCTGAAGTGACGGTTGCTCAAATAGAGGCTGCCGTTTCTGGTTGGTGCTAGTGAAGGAGCAGATGCTTGTTCTGTCGAACAGCTAATAGAGTTAGGCAGTCACCCAGCATACAGCAGACAAAGGCTGAAGTTTTCCTTCCGTCTTACTCGGACAAATAATCCAAATTCTCCCACGTTCCTCATGCATGTTCTCGTTGTCAGACTAATGGCACTTCAGGCTGCTTTCAGAGTTTTTTCTATTTTTGCTATAATCAACTTTTAACTTGAGCAGGAGTTGAAAGTTTCTTCACCGAACGTGGATGTTTCTTCTCTGGCTTTCTCTGCGCCCACTAATTCATACTGTTGTTCTTACTTATCTGACAACTTTAAAATCTGAGCTGTTTTTATAATCTAGGAAGTTGAACGTTTTATTGCAGTTCTAAATTTGTGTGGCCCAGCATTTGAACCTGAGATTTATGATGGCAATGCTAAAAGACTTCTAACTATTAACATGCAAACAGCCAACGCTTGGACACTGAAAAGATCTTTGTTCTATCAGTGTTGCTCTTCCAGTGGTGTGGTTTTCGGGGCAGGAGGTTGTTTGTGTGTGCCTGTAAGCTAATAAGGGGTTAGGAAGGTGCAGAGCAGCTGTGGTAGCAGCATGTCTCCTTTATTTATTGATGAGAAACCTCAGGAGGAAATGGTGTGGAATAGAAAAATGGCTCAGCTGAAGTCAGTGTCGGATTGCAGGAGATAGTATGTTTTGTGATATATGCAGTGGTGAGACCCAACGGGATCTGATTCACCTCTGCCTCTGCAAGGTCACCGGCTCTGACAGATTTAGTAGGAATTCCCTGATTCCCAGACACATGGCCTTGTCCAAATTTAAGTTGTAGTGGCAGTTTTGATTTAGATTGCAGATTTACACTCCTCATCGAGTGCAAACCGGTGGGGATTTGGCCATGGAGCTGTGTTCAATCTTAGTTTGTAGTCCCTGTTTGATGTACCGGCTACATCTGCATTAGCAAGTAATGCAGCTCAGAAAAGGCAGATTTGTAGAGAGGAATGGTTGGTGCAGGGGACCTAAACCAACACTGCACAACATATTTCAGCAAATTTTTCTTCAGGCTAGCTTCAGTCTGGTTCAGTAAACTGAATGTCCATTGGTGACACTCCTGGAGTCCAGTTTAGCTTTGTCGCAAAGATAACCAATTCGGGAACACTTAGACATCATGCTTTGGTTCACATCTCGGGCAAAGTGGGGAAAAAACAAAAGGGAGAAAAGGTGAATATCCCTCTCCGGGCAGGCAGGGCGTCCTACGGTTTTCTAGGACAGAAACTAGTTTCAACAATGAATAAGCCAAAGAACAGAGGATTAAGGCCTTGCCTGGTTCTGGTGGATGATCGGAGGAAGAAATTTTCCTTTATTAGCACGACTCTATTGACTCCAGCAGAGAATTTGGCTCTATTCTCTTGATTAACATCACTTTTACTAAAGCAAGGGTGAGTCTCCAAAATGCTTGTATCGGCATAAGGCAAATGCTGTTGTGTAATTATTTTTATGACCAGTGGCAGCTTACTTTCTGACATATTTTGCGTTAAGATTTTTTGACAGGTGGTCAAAATGAGTCTATAGTTAACATATGTCTTGCTATATTTTGCAGGTACTGTGGTAATGTGTGTGTTTTAAACTCCTACAAAGATCAAGTGACACTAATGCTTCACAAGTTTCAGATACGGGATTAAATTCAAACTCTTATGTAGGCAAAACTTATTCCTACAAGCACAGAAGACCATTGGTAGTTATTACACTTTCTATGTGAGACAGTTGCAGAATTTTCTAGAATTTACAGTTATATTTGTACACTTTGGGACAGCACAGAGTGAATGCATAAGGAGCCTACTAAGCCTTTTTCTGAACATGACATCATCGCTGATAGCAAATGTGAAAGGATGTTCCAGAAATGAAAATTAACTGAAACAAACAAGGAGTAAGAAGGGCTACAATAATTGAAATGTACTAATGAAACTCTCTGTAGTTTGTTCATATTATGAGCAGTCAAGGATCATGCATAATTCAAGAGTGCAATTGCTAACGGTAGGCTCACATAAGATCATTTAAATTTGTTTCTCTGGACATGAGAAATTGATCTTTGAAGTGATCCCTGATGAGGTTCTGCTTGGTCCTGTCAGCATCTTGGGAGGAGAGTGTTCTATTTTCCCTCTTGCATCAGTGAATATTTATGGGATGTAAAATAGGAATAACTTTAATTATGTATGGAGAGGGGAATATATGCAGTCCTGAGCAAGGCACTTCAATATAAAATCTACCTGAAACTCTGACAGGTAGTATGCTTATGCACTAATTTAAGAATTAAGTTTTGGTGCCTGTTTTGTGTGTGTGTGTGTGTGGACATATAGTTGTATATTCATGTATGTGTGGGGTTTTTAAATTTAATTTTATTTTTAAAATTTTCACTAATTTTAATAGTGATGACTCTGTTGCTATTCCTTTTGTTAAAATGCCAAGAGAGAGGCCTACAGCGGTTTTCAGTCTAAACAGCTAAGAGACAGTAAATGTGAGAGAAAGGGAGTATCATAATTCTTATTTTCATGGGGATAATCAGATCTTGCTTGGTATCACACAAAAGCTACACAGCAAAACTCTGAAGCAAACTTACCTGTTCTCATCTTTACGGTCAAGCCCTGTCCAGAAGACCGAGCTTCTTCATAGAGAAAATACTTAGAGAAGCTATGCCCCCAGCTCAGTTCATGTTTACAGTTGTTTCACCCATGCTTTCCTCTAAATGGTAGAAATTATTCCCTCCATCTGCTTCTTCTCTTGGAATATTATTTAGAAAATGTTGAGTTTCCCAACATAGATACTTTGGTCTATGCAACTTCAAAGATACTCTTATTTTTGCTTTCATGTTACATCTTTGTAATAACATTTGATAGAATTTTTTCACATGAACAAAGTGCTACGTGCCAGTAAGTGACGGGATTTGAGTTGCACATAGCAATTAGCAGCTGGCAAGTTAAGTGAATTGTAGGATTAGGGCCAGGCTGTATTAAGAGCATTCAATGAGGAAAAAATTTGGTGAAGAAGACTTGGTGAAAAATTACTTGAAAGTATGTCATTTGTTCTGAATTTCTTAGGAGAGGTACAGTAGCAAAAATTACTTTGAAACGAGCAAGTGACTTGTATTAAATAACAAATCTTGCAGATTTGTTTTGGAGAGGAAAAAAAAAATCATCAGGTTGGGGACTTTTTTTTTTTTTTTTTTTTGCACTAGTTCAGTAGAAATCTTTTGCATGTTGTTACTCAGTATGTCAGTGTACTGTGGGTGTTTGAAAAGCTAGTGGGGGTTTTGCAGGCATGTGCAGCAGATGTACAGTGTGTGGGGAAAAATTGAATCTACAGTGAGTCAACAAACACAACCTACTTTGTCTACGGACAAAATGCATGCATCTAAAATGTACAGGGGAAGGGAGCTGTGCTGAACAAATTGCTGTCATCATTTAATGATGTATTTCATAGACGTTTCAAAGTATTGGCATGATGCATCCTTCTGTGGTCATCCTCCTCCTTCAATGAAATAGGACGAGTTGATTTATTTTTATTTTTAATAGCAAATATGTCAGAAAAGTCAGGAAATGTAGGGGAGTGAGTGCTTCATGGGCAGATGGTGTACTCAGAGGTGGGGTTTCATTTTCTTCTTCCACAGGCTTGCTTTGAGACCTCTGGTACGCGATGTAGCACCTCTTGCTCTTTTTCTATCTCTTTGTACTTCTGTGTTTTTGTGCTATTTGTTACAGCAGTATGCAAGTGTCTGTAAACATTTACAAAATAGGCTAGAGCACACTCGATGACTGAGAAGATTTCCTTCCTAGCCTTGCCATGGGATCTGTGGCCGAGGTGGGTGTAGGACCTTTCTTGGGACATCCCCGGTAAAGCACGTTACCTGCAAACCTCTGTTGCTGTTTTAATACGTTGTTGTCACTGAACCGTGATTTTTCAAAACCCATACAAGCTTGTATAGTCATTGGTAGAATTTTTTTAGAAACCTTATGGATCTGTGGTATCGCTCCCAGGAATCAGGGAGACTGGGAGGCAAAGTCTGGAGGAAGCAGGAGTCTCGTGAAGGACTGAGGCAGATTATTCGGGACAACTATGCAGAAAGAAACATAATTCAAGAGAAGTCAACATCGTTAACAAGTGTCCCGTCGTCCAACCCCATCTGTGGTCTCCTGTGCAGGGAACAAGCACAGGCAAAAACTTGGGACAACCGGGGAGCGTACCTCCTCTTTGGCCTCTCAGCATCTTGGCTGCCATCCTCTGAATAAAGCAGAGGCATGCCGAGTCACGCCTGCAGACTTTCCTGAGGAATAGGGAGGATTTAGGCAAAAGACGCGTGTGGTAATTGCAGCACTGTAATTGATCTGTTTTTCTGTGGGATACTGAAATCCAAAGTCAAAACACTCCCATAAAAAGTTAATAAACAGAGACACTTTATTGTATTTTTATGGCCTCAGTCTGCCATCAGTAACTGAGCATACACTTTTTTTTTCTATTCCATGTAATTTGCATGATTAGTGAATTGAATCATTGTGTTTCTGGGGACTGTTATAGTCTGTTTTTCTGTATTTTTGGGAACTCTTAGCAGACACTTGGTAAAAGCACAACTTTGCTCACATCTGAGGCAGGGAAAAGAAACCAAGCTACTTTTCTCATATTTTTTTCATGAAACGCAGCAAACTATTGGAAGGTAAAGTGATCTGACACTGCTTGCAAATTGAAATGTCACGTGACAGTGGTTCAGAGCAGGCAAGAAATCCTGTCCTCATTACTGTGCAGTGCAGTGCAGTCTGTGAATATATTTGCAGTTTCCTGTGCAATTTGAAGACTTTTAAGATAGTGAACTAAAAATGAAATTATATGCAAATGAAAGTATTTTAATAGTTACACCAAAAATGCCACGTTCAGTATTTTCAGTATTGTTTCATACTTTATGAACTCTGACGCTTTAGTTGCTAACAAGGGAGTAACTTCAGATTTTCCATGCAAGAAATTTCTCTTTTATAACTAATAGTTGTAATAATATAGTTATATTTTAATAACTAATGTGCCATTATGTGCAAATAATGCTCTGAACGCGGTGTTCCTTTTGCCATGAAGTAAAAATGACTTTTATACTGCAAATTATTTTGCCAGGCTGGAAAGAAACTGCATGAATGCTTGGGTCAAACTTGCATGTAAAGGCTATTTTTAACACAGAAGTATTTCTACATACTACAAAGTACATCAGCAGCTTAGGCAGTTACCGATTAATGTCAGACAACTAAAATCTTTCTCTGAATTGAACTGCTGGGAGTTTTCCTTCTGCTAGAAAGGTATAATTTTATGGTTTTCTACCTTCTAGCGTAGATCCAAAGAAGAGCAAGGGCTAAACCAGGATTTTGCACAGGATGGAGATACTGAATTTCTGTTTCCATGCCAAGAGGTTCAATTTCTGATACCTATAGAGATCACTGCAAGAGATTACAAAATTACCTAAGCTATTGCTAGTTAAAAAGCACTGTCCAAATATCAACTAATTAACCTCCAAAACATGTGTGAGAGATCCTGATGGTGACTGGACGCTACTGAGAGACACACACTGTATGAGTTTTGCTAGGGTACTTACACTGGATCTTTAACTGTAACGTTCAAATACCTTGCACTCGCTGTGATATTTCTTCCTGCTATTCTCTAAAGTATAGAAAGTAGTATCTTAACCTTGGGCTATCCCTTCTATGGGACACCAGCTGCAAAAGGTTAAGAGATTTGCCCAGCTCTGCCCACTGAGTCGATGGGAGAATGGTGCAGAATTCCAGCCAAGCTGTTGCTTGTCCCCAGCTGCAAGTGCTATGCTCTCCACAATGCAAAGATGCTCTATTGCATCTCACCTCAGTCCTGAAATTTCTGGGCAAACTGCTCCTTTTTTATTCCGGTACCCCTTGATTATGCAACACAGAAAAAGACGCCTAAAAATGAGAGGAAAGTAATCTTTTAAATAAAAACATGCATGAAACAATTTGAGTTTAGGGTGTTCAGTGTCTCCTGAATAAGTGTGGGCTTTTCTGTTTGGTTTTAGTCTTGCATAAACCGTATGTACCTATTTACAATGACAATATTCTAAGGCTCAAATTGAATATTTGCTATTTTCCCTCTTAAAGATTAGGTGAAGATAATATAAATGCAAGAAAATTGGAATGTATAGTAGTTCATATTACGAAGCTTGTTAAGGTACTAAATTTCACACAGTCTGCATTCAGTTTTGTGCAAGCTTTCTATAAAATGGCAAAGCAGGAAATTTGTGGGGAGAGTAACTCTTTTAATAAGTAAGATTGTTTCCATGGGGCTATACTCTTAAGCCTTTTAGTCCTTTGTTTACTGAAATAAAAAGTCATTTGATCACAGAATTGAAGAAATGTATCCTTTCCAAACATTCTAAGAATTTGGTCTGAAGTTTAGTTTAACCCAAGATTTCTCCCTATCTTCTTGTTATTTGGCTATTTCATTAGTATTTATTTTTGCCTCAAGAACTGCTCTGAGAACTGAACTGTTTCTATTTAGTAGATTTTTCTGGCATGAAGACGTGATGTGTGAGAGGGTCTTCAGGTGGCAGCTCAGTTTTGCTCCTGTGCATGAGGGTCTGTATAGTAAATGAAGGGTCTGTATGCTTTGAAAATCCTAATTCATTTGATGCAATAAAGCTTGAACACAAAAGGCATGCTTTGGTAACCTTTGGTTTCCTTTAACCTGTTTCTGCTTGCAAGTATGTCTGTCAAAGCTAGTAGACGTCCATGATTAAACGTGAATAACCTTGGCATATTTGCAGATGGAAAGTACGGAATTTGCTTAAAAAAAAAAAAAAAGAAAAAAGTATCTCTTAGCTTCTTGCTCTTCAGGATTTTGGCAAATAATAAGTGTGAGGAAAGCAATCACAGGTTCCACTAGCTTCTTATAATTATTGTCCCTGCAGGCAATGTACCTTCTGGAAAATATATATAAAGGTCTGATAATAAAGTCAGAACCAAACTAGTGCGATGAAAGGTTCTTAAATTGTTCATTCAAAAGGAATATAATGAGCCATGTCTAAGACACCATGTGCTATTGTCTAACATACTCTAAAAGAACAACATGTGCAACCATCAAACACAGCTGTAAATAAATGACGGCAAGAAAGCTTGGGATTCTGCAGTTGTAACATCCAGGATGCATTCATGTCAATAGGAAACAACTACAACCCAGGGTGACAAGTTCTTCTGGCCCACTGTAATGCAGGCACATTATCACCTTTTAATATGTCAGCCCTGTATCTTATTCTCTGGCTCACTGATATGTTATTCAAGAAAACTGTTGAGAAATATCAGAAGTATAATAAAAATATATTGCACAAGATTTAAAAAAAAAAAAAAAAAAAAAAAAAACCAAAACCAGAAAAAACTGTTAAGACAAATAGCACTTATGGGAAAAGATATGTAAAGAAGCAGAAAATCTCTTCAGGCTCTATTTATTTAATGAGTGCATAATCACAATATTAAAGACTGTGATTTAAGGATTAAGATACTAAGGCTTAAAAGATACTTTAAGACTCATTTCACTTCACAAAGGATTTTATGTTTGCAAAGTTTTAAATAATAGTAAGTTTCTAACATGAAGAAAAAAATGTCAAAAGAAAATAAAACAGCTGGAACGTCTTTTGAGATGTGTTGTGTAACTGTGTCCCCACCCCTGGCCATTCTCCTGACACAGGAAGATGTCAGATATGTCCGAGAGAGGACATCTCCTCCCTCTGTTCTGGGAAAGCCCATCACTGATGTAAAACACCTTTTTATTTGGTTGCCTGTTTTTGTCTGTTTGTCTTCAGCTATCAGCAATGAGACATCTTCAAAGTGTTACAGTAACTCAGTAGTTCTCAACTCTTATAATAGATCCTGGAGACCAGAAACTTGAAGTGCTTAGTTTAGTTTCCACGAGCTGACCATTCACCCTTCTTTTTTTTTTCTTTTTTTTTTTTTGAGGTCTCTATAAACTGTTTCTGAAGGCAACATGGATAGTTAATGGAAACATAGAGAGTTGTTCTCGGTTCTCTTCTCCTGCAGAAGTTGCTGATGAGTACATAACAAGGATAATGCCTATAGTCTTCTGGTGTATTTTCCTATTACCTGGACAGATGTGAAAATGGAAAAATTACATGCTCTAACAGAGGCCACTGTGATGAATAGGAGTGAGGGAGCATAAGTTGATCATTTAAACCTTCTAGTCCTTATCCTCCGTTGTAATGTTCTGTTCTTGGCAAGGAAAGATTTTTGGGGTGTCTTTGAATATGAAGACCCAGAAGGACCCAGAAGCATGTGATGGGAGCAAAAACTTCTCTCTGTCCCATCAGATAAGCGTAATAACTTGGTCTTGTTCCCCTACAATTGTTTTTAAAGAAGCACTTTGGAGCAGGAAACCTTCTTGCAAGCACAAGCAGGAGATCCACTGCCTGGGGAGGGGGCTAGCGGAGCGCAACGGATTCCTTATGACTTCTGCAGTTCCTTTAGTTGGATCTGAGGAGTTGCAGATTAATAGATTGCCCTTCTGTAACAAGCAGACTTTTCTTGGCTAAGCATCTGCCAGTGAGCATACAGTATATCTGACTCTTCAAACATCGTAGCCTGGAAGATCGCTTATTGGCACTGAAATTTAACTTGTATGTAACCTTGGTATTAGCCACTGCAGTTGTAGGCACATTAGTGAATCAGATAGGTAGACAAAGAGCATCTTTAATCCAATAAAGTAGTATTGTTCCTCTAGATTGGTCTATCTCTTTCACTTTGTTGAGTCGTACTGTTGCGAACAAGTCTTGACAACTGCTGCAGCTCCGTTCAGGGTAAAGCTTATTAGTTTAGCCATATCTCAACTTATAAGTCCATGTAAATATGATTTTAAAAAGGAAATGCTGACACTACTGTGACAGCATCAGTTTGTTACCATATTTTTAGGCTGAAGCATTTGAGTTTGTTTTTTCCAATAATATTTAGGTTAAGAAACTACTGAGCTCCAGATTTTTTTTTTTTATTTTTTTTTTTGAAAAGTAGTTTGGAGTGCTGCAGAATAGATAGTCCATTAAATTTTGATCTTGCTGCAGTCTAGTTTCACCAAAGCTGAAAAACAATGAATTGCATCAGAGTTTGAAGGTAATACAAGTGTTCTTTAGCATGTATATTTCTGAGTAGTTGCCTACTAATAAGATCCTCTTTGCTAGGTAAAGAATGTTCTTAAGTAAATCTTGGAGAAAGACTAATTTTTAATACTTTGAAAGTAAATAAACAAACAACAACAATAGCGGGAAAATCAAGCACCAGCTGGCCTTCTGGCAAGCAAAACTTCTGCTTTTTCTGATTTCTGTTACAGTTGTCAGTAACACTGACAGCTGCTAAATGTAAACCCTGGTAGTATAATAAATGTTTGCAATTAACATCTATGTTTCAGTTGCCAACTCTTAGTCTGTTATGTCATATGAGAAGCAGATGCTCTTAAGAAATATTCAACCCTGTAGCAATAATTCTAATGATAAAAGTAATAGAAGTTTTGATCATTGATTTTATTTTTTATTCTTGTAGATATCTCTTTAAGGGATCACTTTTCAGCTGGAAATTGTAACCTTTAAAATTTTGCGTTAGTTAGTTTAGTGTAAGTTTTGTGATCTTTAGGAGTACAGCATTATATAAACAAGGTAAAAGCTTTATTTACCCCCTTTTGTATTTCACTGAGGACTTCCCCTCTATAATTAGAAGATGGGTATAAAATCCTTCCTCGGTCAAAATTAATGGCAAAACTCCCACTGTCTTCAGCAGTGCCAGGATTTCATGCTTAGTCAAGTAGATGTGTTTCACACAGAGCTCTATGTTTGGATATCATGGCTCTTCATAGACACCTTGGTGGTGGTTGTGGTGGTATTTACCTTCATGGGTTACTAACTTTGGCTATGTTTATGTAGATGAAACGGAGCATGCAAAAGTGGGAGCAATCCATTCTGCCTTACATCTCATTAGGCACAAATGCTGTTTTCAGCAATATAAGGAGTACGTTTTGTTCCTTATCTTTACTTGGAAAACAGGCTTTGTCCACCTTAAGAGCAAGGCATGTTGGAATGTTCGCTAGCCTTTCTTGCTGTAACTGATTAATAATAGAGGACCAAATTGTCTCCAAAATCCTTTCTGCACCTCTGGCTTGGATCCCTCCCAAGTGTTTTACAGTTACTTTTTCATCACTGAAGTGGCTAGTATTATTAGACCTATTGTCTGCTCTGAGCGTACATCCTCAAATTGTGTATACGCACGCATTGGTTCCATCTAAATCAAACTCCACCTTTGCCTGATCGCCCCAGCCCCTCCGGAGGCTGGGATATGGAGTGGGATCTCACTGCTCTGGGAGCCGGCATCAGGAGGAGCAGACTGAGCAGGCTGCGCTGCTGTGAATCCAAGCTGCTCCTGGCTCAGATGCAGCCGTGTAGGATGTCGTTTTAAAGTCATTGCTTTGGAAGGTGCTTCTGTATACAGCTTGAAGTTATGCAGCGTAGTAAAACACAAAATTCCTTCTGTCAGTTCACCAGCATATATACGTTATCAGGCGTGCTGCTGGACAAACCCTAACGATGGCCAATAGCACGTGGCTACTGGGCTCAGTAGCGGTTGACATATGACTACAGTGCCTTCCTTTCCTATGGCCTTGGAATTATGCCCTTTATGCCCTTTCAGAGCTACGCATAGTTCTGAAAATGATGTTTTGAGTCTCCATTTGACTGTAGATAATGTGTGCTTTGTCTTTCTTGTGGAGGAAGTTGCTATTGTTGTTGGCATCCCGTATGTTTGCTATGAGGTAGTACGCTGACAGTTCGTGAATGGTATATGAAGTCTCTGATAGAAACTTGTGTGGGTCTCTGTATATAGAGGCCATGCAGCATTATCTTATAGATAGTTATTGTGTGCTGGATTTCCTTTTATGTTGAAGATTGCTTTGATGTTTTGGGGCTAATTTCGTTTTTTATCTGTATAAAAACTTTCATAGAAAACAATCAAATGTAACCACGTTTTTGACCGTGTCCTCGCTTTGGGGGTCTGTTACAGTGTTCCCGTTGTCTTCCCTGTTCCGTGCTTTCATGGTCTCTGGTAGTTGGATGCAGTTAGGAGCTGTCAGCCAGGTGAGCAGCTGCAAGATATGGCAGCTGACTCTGTGTGTGCACTCTTCCAGGACTTACCCATCGTGTGTGTCACACATTGGCATCTTATCCAATCTGTATCTCTTTACCATTCTACCAGCTCTTATATGACAGCTTTCTTGCCTACAGTCTGCCCTAAATGCAGATGTAAATGTCAGAGGAGATGAAAAGGAAGAGAAAAACATTCTTAGTGGAAGGAAAAGGAGGCCAGGTCTTTTCTGTTTTTTATGCCTAGGTCTCTAATGTCCAGGGAATTCATTCTGGATTCACTGTATCTTGCAGATTGTACTTTGTGTGGTCATTTTCACTAGCAAAGAGTGATATATATCTAACAGTTTAAAAGAGTACCGGAGCAGAGCTGTTGGCTCACCACTGTCCTACGTCTGTGGCTCTGCCAAATGCAGAGCAATAGAGAGTTCAGTCCTCTGTGTACTATGCTGGTATAAATATTTCTTCTGCACTGACTGCAAGATTGAAGCAAAACTTCCTAATGGGATAATTAATAGTCTGAAATATCTAAGAACCTATGAGACGGTAGCCTTGCCCTTCCAGTATTTCTAGACAGCAGAGGTGTCTCGAGTGCTAGGTGGGACTTGACTTAAGCTCTAATAAGAAGCTGTGAACTGGAGAAGTCAACAGTAGATAGTGGATAATCCATTTAATCCTTGCCCGTTAATAATAATGGTCTGCATCTACCCCCCCACACCCCCTTCTCTGACACAATACAGAGTATGGTTTTCAGTCCCGCTCTGAAGCGGGCAGGGTTGTACCTCACAACATCCTTGTGCACTGTAGTGTCGTAATCCCGTGGGATTTTGGCCCCACTGCTACCTCCGCAAGGACCTGAGCAGCTGCCCACCTCTTCAGAGGGGACTGCAGAACTGGCAACAGCTTGTTTTGATCAGGATATCATCACACGTTGAGGATCTGGCCATGTATTCGGCCATGGAGCAGAAACACGGGTAATGTATTGAGCTGACTTCCATCTCGCTGCTGTAGAACACGCTGAGTTCAAAAATGTGTCTGTTTTCTTACATTTGATGTTTGCCAACTTGACACTTATTCCTCTGAATCAAAATCCATTCTAAGATGAAGCCGAGAATACATGAGCAGAAAACCAGTTATTAAAGGTTAGTCTGAGACAGAATACCCTGAATCTGCTTTGGGATGTCCAGTTTTTGCTGTCGGCAAGATCATAAGAACTGAAAATATCATTAATAAATGTGCTGAGCAAACTGGAAAAAAGTTGCATTTTTAGCCTTTTATCAGAATTTTACAGCATTTCTTCTTTTCAGGAGAACTTCATTATCTGTTTCTTACGTAAACATTTCTTTATGAACCTAAGGCAATATCTCAGTATTTCTTTGTTAAGGGATGAGGTCTTGAGTTACCTTGTGCTAGTAAGTGACAGATTCATAAAAGAGAAATCTGAGTGAGGAGGGGAAAAAAAAAAAATTGGTTACCCATATGTTTCTAATTAATTTCCTCGGTATCCTCTTTATAATGAAGAGCATGAACAAAATATGTGCGTACCTTGCTCTTGATTTTTTTTTTTTTTTTTTTTTTTTTTAAACCTAGTTATCCAGCTGGCAGAGAGTTTTCAACAGATTCAGGCTACAATGTAGGAGTTTGAAAAGAGCTAGAGCAGTGCTTGCTTAACAAATAGTCTTATTTGTTCAGACAAAATAGAAATTTTGGGTGAGATGGGTTTGGTGTGGAAAAAGCTGGGAGAAGAGTAGGAACCTGAAATAAGTACTGTAAACATATTTATTTTAATGTATACTTTTTAAAAGAAAAGGCAAATTGAAATAAAGAAGAGTGAGAGGAGGCATCGTGATTCACTTTGTGGGGGGAAAAAATGTAAATAGCAACAAAATACAGGAAGAAACAACACTAATTTAATTTCATGGCACCCGTTAGCTTGAAGGAGAAGTGAAGTTCATGTGTTGCTCTGGACATTACTGAATCTTTGTTTTAGGAAAGGAATTGTTTTCAGGATCAACTGTGTTTCAGCTAACAACTGTGACTTTCTAGGGCGTTTAATATTTGGAGTATTTCTTAAAATTCCAACTTGTGAGGTCATGTGACAGATGAGATATTTACCTTTAAAAATAAAAAAAAAGTTTAGATATAGTAGAGGATATAAATTGGAAAGCACACAAAAAGACTTCAGTTAAAGATATTTCTTTTAAAATATTGTAAAATTAGTGTTGTATTCCACTTCAAAAGAATATTTATGGTACCTGCAGTATTGCTATATATTTGATAAACCTTGTAATCTAGGGAAATGTCTTTGATTTACATTGCAGTAAATCAGTAGCTACCATTCAATGACTATTTTGCTTTGGTAGCAAGGAAAAATGGATACCGCACCTGCTAGTAGAGATGAGGAAGATGTCTGTCTTGGCGGAGTATCCTCCCTGTGGTGCAAGGAGAGGTGCAGTTGGTTGTACATCTGCAGAATGAACAGAAATGAAGTAGTTGGGACCTTCCACATGTGTCTGCAGCATGGGATAATGGATAAACCCTCTAAATCCCTGTTCGAGAAGGCAGGTGAACACCAGTGAAAACTCTCGCACATCTGGGAGTGCCGAAGGAGCTAGTCAGCTCCAGAAGTAAGGGCAGTTATGAGCTGGCCTTCCCAATAGGAGTGGGTTGCTGGGAGCTGATTAATGATCTTTTCCTCTCTGTGCTGCCTTGGAAGGGGGAATAACCGCTGGCAATTAGGATGCACAGCTCTTGGTGGACGTTTTTGGTAGGGATGCTTTTATTACAAATCAATAAATGAAAACCCCAGGGAAAAGAGATCAAGAGGCTGCTGCTGCTGAAGGGTTATTTATCTTCTCCAGGAAATGAATTCTACCTGTTAGCTTTCACAGGAACCACAGCACTTGTTTAACACTTAGTAACTGCTTATGTGCTTTCTTGAGTCGGAACTTTAATTTCTTTGCATAGTGGGAATAGTAACAATTATAATTTCTATCTCCTTGAGTTAATGAGGATTCACGATGCAGATTTTGTGAACATGTTGGAAAAATGCTAGGCTTACATATAGCAGACAGATTGCTATAAAAGCCAGTAAGTGTGTATTTTGAAGAACTGTTTAGAACAAATAACTCTTACTTGTGCATAATCTTTCTTCATATTGACAGGCAAATGTCAAACTGTATAGAAACCTCAGGAAATTTTCAGGGTTGACATCATCTTTTTCAAGTCCTTGTAAAGCAATGAGGAAAACAAGCTGATTTTGATATATGAAATTTCTGCCGGGGGAGAAAGGGAGATTGTTGTCATCTGAGCAGCTTGATAACTTTATTTGTCAGTAAAGAAAGATGCTGAAAGTTAGGAATTTTGACGGGGATTGAACGAGGTACTTGCCAGAATAAGAGAGAGAGTGGGGGGCATTCCAGTGATACAGTCTGCAACTTCTACACCTTTCTTGAACAAAACACAGGAATCTGTTTAAACTCTTTAAGAACAGTTTATGAAGAGCTTAAGAACTTAAATTATTAATAAATAATCATGAGTTTGGCTTAACATGGGTGTAGACTGTGCGGAATGAATCATTGGTGTGGCTGGCTTTTTCACATCTCTGTGAGCTTACCGACCACCCTTCTGCAGCCAAGCATGACTTGGTGTAGGGGAAAGGAATGATGGTGTGGTTTGGTGTTCAGGAAGAGCTCTGATTTACCGCTTCTAATGGTGACAGGTTTTTTTCTTTAGCAGCTACTTGCTCTCACATCAGCGAAATGGCACTGATAACTGTGATAGACATCACCATGGAGTCTGATGTTGGGCAAGGCCCGGGTGCCTCCATCCCTCAGCGAACTAGATCTTCTTGTGATAAGTGGTAGGTGATTCTAGCTGGTGTTGAGCTCAGAAAAAGTTGGAGCTGAGATCTCTACCTGCCACCTGTGAGGATGCTATTGATCAGCAGTATCTGGTAGCAGTTAGTTGGTAGCACCAAGTTCCTGCTGGCATTACAAGAAAAGTGAGGGCATGCCTGGCTGACAAATAAGATCATGGTACATCCCGTGCCTCCCCTTCCTATTACACTTGGAGGTCTAATAACAGATCTGGATGACAGACTGCTTTTTTGTGGTTTAATCTGAAGCTTACCAGTCCTCAAACTGATGTCTCGACTGATTTGGGAAACTGCAATTTGCTACTTGATAGTAGTATTCCTTATTCTAAGAAAGGGGCCATTGGACACTGGGGGATCCAGAACCTAAAAATAGGTATCTAAGGCCATGTGTACCCCATCCTGGACTGGCCTGCCTGGCCTCCAGCTGCGGCTCCAGAAGGTTGCGCGCGTCCCTGGATCCAATGTCAAATCTGCCAGACCCAGGCAGATGTCTCAGACGCCCAGTCTGTCTCAAAGGCATATGTTTAGGCGAGTGACTCACTCTCTTAAGTAATAGTAATATGTACAACATTTCAAGGCAAAACAAAAATATTAATACACAGTTTCTCCTTCTTCACTGTGGTGCAATGAAGGGACAAGAATTTCATGCAAGGACTCTTTTTTTTTTTTTTTTTTTTTTTTTTTTGGAAACGCATTCTCCTATTGAATTAAGTGGATGATCTCCTATTGTCACCTTCTAATACGAAAGAGCAGGATTTATTTGTAATGTATTAATGGGAAATAACTTCTTTTATAATAAGATATTTTTCTAGTCTGATAGAAATACTTGGCCAACTGTGCAGCTTTTCTTTACTTGATGAGATCAAAACCAGGATGACAATGAGTGAACATTTGCCCAAGAAATTGGTGTAACCTCCAATCCATGGTAGACAAGTGAAATAATTTTAATGTAAGAAATGAGTTTATTGTTATTCCGTTGCAAACAGCCCACGTTGTTGTTCATATCCGTATACTTTGTATTGCATTAATCTACATTAATTTTCATCATTTTTGTGCTTGTGGATAGTGCTTATGACTAATTTGTAGATTGTGATGCCATATTGACTTAAATAGACTGTATTTTAAAGCTATTATGAGCATTTTCTAGTAAAATCATTTAATTACATTGACATTTAATGCTATTACAGTGGATAATTGACTGCAGATCAAAAACATAATATATAAGAGCTACCTTGAAGGTGCACAAAATCAATTGGCTCAGCATTAAAGTTGTTCACTGTACCTGTTTTTAAAAGAATGGAGCTTGAGGAACCATATTCTAGTCTCTGCTCATTCAGTGACCAGATGACTTAAAAGTGCAACCCACCTATATCTTAACAGTGCCTCTCTGTGTTGCATTTTTTTGTATGACCATCTCAAACAAAAAAGACTTCAGTCTCAGAAAGAGATGGAGAGACACTGTTATTATTGTACAGAAAAAGTATATAAAAAATATTTGCCAGCAATTGGGAAGGAGTGAATTCTTATCCCATGAAATTCAGTGGGAAAACTAGCACTGTCTTAGAGCCAGAGCTTCATCCAGGATGCCTTCGTGGCAGCAGAAAGGCATCCGGATCTCTGGAATCCTTGTTACAGTTTTTTTGTTCTAGCATCAATTTTTGTTCCAGTTCAAAAGTACTTTTTGTTATATTTTTAGTTTCCCTTGCGTTATACCAAATGAAGTAGTCACAGAGGCTGAGAGATGAATCTTCACTAAGAAAACAAGTTAAGCTTGAACAGATTATGTCTGGTTATTTGAAAAAAAGAGCAATCCATTTTCTAACCTAACCGAAGTGCAGGTGTGGTAAGCTTGGTTCTGGCTCTTTTAACCTCGGGATAATAAAAATAATTTGATCAGGGCATGAGAGGAACAGTTTATTATGCTATAAAAAAGAACATCCAGATTAATATTGACTACTGATTGATAAATTCCTCATACTGGTTTTCTTGTTCGTCAGTCTTACATATACGGAAGAATATTTTTGATTGACGACTTCTAAGTACATGTCCTGGTTATAGTGTGGCCAGTTTTGTTTCTCACATTTCAATATGATTCTGCAAGATTCTGTGTGCTTTCTGATAAGGTGATATTCCTGTTATCTCAGCTTCTGAATACCAGTATCTACAGGTTTGATATCTTGGGCTTTCCAAATTGAAAATTATAACCTGAAATACATTAACTCCTGTTCTGATTTTTCTGACTTTGGGCACTCGCGTGCACCCTGCAGAAAATACCCACAGTTTACAAACCTCCTGTTACGTACACCCTAAGGCACCACTCAGATTGAATGAGGCCTGGGCTATGTCTGCCCAGCTCTTCGGTGATCAGGCGATTGTGGCAGCCGTGGCAAACCAAAGAAGCAGAGAAAAACTATTAACAACTTCACAGCCTTGTAAAGCAGTTAGGTGGGGAAACCAGAAGTTGTAATGATCTGGGTAACAGCTGCTCATGGGCTTTAGGAATGAAGAAAGCCGAAGGGTTGGCAGATTATGCCAACCCCCCCAGTTGGAGAACAATACGTAGTTGAGATGTTGGACACTTGTGGATGTGCTACCATCTTGCAGAAGGCTGGCCCTGAGGTGAAACCACTGCACGTAACAGCCAGGCCACCGGCCCGGACTTGGGCACGTTGAGCACCTGGAGTTGGGTTCCTCCAAGTCCATGGTGTTGGTCACAAGTGGACTGGAGAGGCAGGAGGCTTGTTGGGTGTGAGGGTGTCTGTACAGAACGTAAGAGTGTCATGGCATTGAAATCTTAGGATAGAAGGCACTATATTCACCCAGTATACCCATCCCATTTGGTAAATAAATAGACTTGGCAACCAAGTGGTTTTTGCAGTTACCCCACCTTAAATTTCCCTGTAATACCCACAAATATCAAAACAGGACAAGTTAACCAGATACAGAAGGACTTCAGTACTTCTACCAACTTTTCTACTTTTTTCCTACCGGGAAAAATTGGCACCATGAACCTCATTATATCCTGTATGTTCAGGTTTTTTGTGACTCTTCCCTGTACTACAGAAGCCTGAGAAAACTTCCCCATGCTAAAATTCAAAGATGCTTCTCTGTGAGCCATGAAAGGAGTCAACTGGCGTCTTAATGGAAGTAGATACCAGAAGTTCAAGCAAGAATCTTAGGGATTCCTGAATGACTATTTATTGCCCTCTGACTGCACAATGCTTCTTTTGACACTCCTATATTTGTTTTCCTTTACCCTGATTAGCAATTCTTTAAATGATTAAGAATGTAAGAGTATTTGGAGCCACTGTCATCTTCTGACCTGCTGCTTTGCTGTTTCTACTGATCTAGTCACATGAGGTCGTCAGAGAAGAAATTTTTAAAGAGCACCTTCTGATGGTATCTATGAGAGGTAGCAGTTCTTTGAAAAAGGGACCATCTATACTTGCCCTACCAAACCCTATCTACTAGAAAGGGCTGAAGATTTCACCTTCTTTGTCTGCTTTTAAAAAATATAGTATAAAAGTGTGTGATGTAAAAGTCTAGTATAATAAAAACCTTAGGGTCATTATCGGGAATGCATAACTGGGTAGGTTGCATTCCTTTTAATTTCCTCCATTGATTTTTTCATATTTAGCCTAGATTGGTTTTGCTAGTATGTCAACTTTTGGTTCACCTGAGTCCACAGTCTTCACGTGAAGAGCAGATTTGGTAACTCACTTAAAATTTCTAATTTCTTGATTCAGTTATTTGCTCACAAGGTTGTTAAGGCAGGACATGCACAAAACAGATTGCTCTCCCATTTGAGCTCTCGTGGAATATGCTTTGGGTGTGAAACGAATGGTTTTGTTTTGACTAGAAAAAAATGCTTTCTTTTTGATTTAATCTGAAGGGTTCATTTTTATGTATTCTACTAAAGAAATTATTTTTAAAAGCCATTCTTTACCTCTCTGCTAGTAAGTTCTTTTACAAAAGGAGTGTGATTAGATTCTTATTACTCCTTAAAACAAAACAAAAAGCACTTTATTGTTGAATAAAGATGTCTTTGTCTTGGAGGAAAATCTTCATAAGAGGACCTTCTGTAGTGTAGAAAAATTGCTCCCATCCCTATTCCCAAACCAGGTGGTGCATGTACTTCTGACTGGTTTCCCCCTGTAGAAGAGCTCTTACCTACAAGCAATTTACTTACACTGAATTGCTGAATTCAGTAAACCTTCGATAAACCTGGTTCAGTGTAAATTGGGTAGAAACGTCATCAGTGAGATTTACATGAAGCTTAAAGTGTCTAGAATTCCAGGAAAGTACATGTTCAGAAATCAGAACTGATTTGACCTGAATACATCACTCTTGTTAACTTCAGTATGTGTTATGGAATCATTATTCAAGATGTTCATGTTCAAAACATTTAGAATTCGGAGAGAATTTTCCTGACAGAGCAAATAATTGACTGATAAGTACTTACACTTTTGACTGTATCTATTGTTACTGTAACCCCACTGAACCTTCAGCAAGTCTGAAAGGCAGTGAAATGTTCATTAATAATTATGTTGGTACAGAAGGGAACTTTATAAGAATTTTAAATGTTTTTATAAGTGGTTCAATAACTAGTTATTTTTCTAGGAGGTGATCTAATGCTTATTGTTACAGCGTTTGAGAATAAAAGAAGAAAATACAGGCCACAACAGCAATGAATTTAGTTCATTAACGGGCAAAAATACATATTTTGTGTGACTAAACCAGGGCTTACTGTTAAAGTTAAAAATTAGACATGCAATGCTCTCTGCTTTTATTCTTTACACAATCTTCTTTGCTGTATTGCTCCCAAATAAGGACTGAGTCCAGTAAGGACTCTGTCTGCATTGGAAGAC
Organism: Aquila chrysaetos chrysaetos; assembly: GCF_900496995.4. Taxonomy (NCBI): domain Eukaryota; kingdom Metazoa; phylum Chordata; class Aves; order Accipitriformes; family Accipitridae; genus Aquila; species Aquila chrysaetos. Next base: position 3,087,542 of record NC_044016.1, read on the forward strand.
ATTCTGTGAAGACAGCAAATCTTCCCAGATGGCTATCTCGCAGAAAATAACTTATCCCTGTAAGACTGGGCACCAAAATGCTTGGGAGGAGGCATCGTCTGATTTCTGCCCTCCCTCAGGAGGAGCTTTTCTCCTGCAGACACATACTGTCCTGAAGTAACTGGTAGGGCCTGGCTGGACTTGGTAAATGTCTGAAATTTCAGAAAGTTTTTAAGGACTGAGAGTGTATTCTTTTTTTGTTTGTTTTGTTTTGGGTTTTTTTCCCTCTTCTGCTGTACGTAGAGGACTTAATGGGATAAAAGAGGAGCTGGGGGTGGGATGGTAGGTGGGTGGGCACGATGCCCACGCGAGCAGCAGTCTGCTTGCTCGGGGAGCAGCTGCGGCAGTAACGCTGCAGCAGCACGCCGGCCACCCGAGTAAATACCTGAGGTCCTTTCTGGGCTTGTACAGGTCGTGTCGGAGCTTACATGAACACGATTTCATTGCTGCCGAAATGTCAGTCGGAGGTGGCTTGAGCCCGCCTGTCCGCAGTCCGTGACATGCCCCTTGGTAGCTCGTGAGGAGGTCGCTAGGTCTTGCCATAGGCTCATCGTTTCAGTAGAAGAAGTAAAAATTCTTTACGTTTCTATGTTAGCTGGCATGCAGATACTTAAATATTGATTATATTAATGAGTTGTGTCAATATGGATTTTGAATGAGTACTTCAGTCTGTGCTGTTACAGACGTGGCAGTTGAGTTCCCTGCATACTTTCACAGTGCCGCATGCACACCAAAGCTGCTGCTGAGACCCCTTTTTTTGATCTCCATGCCAATCTTTCTCCTTCCATAAAGGAAAAATATTATTTTAACTAAAGGAAAAAAAAGCAAAAGGCCGCTTCATCCCTAGATGCAGCATTTTACTTCTCTCTGATCAGCATTGGCAGCTGTTCATTTTCTGCCTGAGTGAATTCAGAAGAAGTCATTTACCTTAGAAGTGATGAATGCTATATGACACTTGCTTGTCTGTATCTTACTAGCGTTTACTCTCAGCCTGACAAACCGCTTCTATTTCTTTCTGGATCTGCTAGTAATATTTCATTGAACTAATTATTTCTCATGTTTCTGAATTGGGTCACAAAGCCAATCATCTAATAGAGACAGCAACTTTGTTTTGCCACACTCAGATGAACTCACTAGGGAAAGAAGAACGCAAGCAACGATGTCAGTGTTACTGGAGAAGGGGGTTTCAGATTCGAGCAGCAAGTATTACTAGACAAAAAAAGTTGTCTTCTCTGAAATGGATTAACTTTTATTGCACTGCAATTTATTCACCTACCATCTTATTTCCCTTTTGGATGTACTCCTCGGTCCATAAAGATGCATTTTTTGCTGATGTTTTTCCTCTTGGGCTCAACAGATAGAAATTAAACACAGTAATTTTGAGAGAGAAAAATGAGGGTTACTATTTATGTAAAAGTTAGGGAGAATACTGGTCTTCTTGCTGTTTTTCTTTTTAAGTGCAAATTTGCAAGGCTGAATCGAACTATTCCAACATCATTTCATTTTGATTGCTGTTTTGTATAGTGCATGTAAGACTATCTACTATAGCTGTGAATGTTAGTTACAAAGTAGTAGTGAGCAGCATCTCCGAGAAATGTGTTACACATAAATTGATTAAAAATGTGCATGTTCAGTTTTGTACTTAGTAATACCCTGCTAATCTGTAATGCTTTAAAAGATAATATATGCAAACACTGACTAATAAATACAGTCAGTGCTGTGGAGCCAGCGCTCTTCAATACTGCCACCACTGTAAGGAGAAAAGTAGTGTTATCAATAGCATGGAAGAGTAATAAAACTGTAAAATATCTTGGATAAATGTTTTCTTCTTCATCATATTTGCAGATGTTTGGTCCTAGCATCTGAACTTGAAGGATTTTAAGCAATGAAAACAGCCATTTGTCAAGGAGGTGGAAGAACACATTACGCAGTCACTACGTGAGGGGCAATTTTTAGTATAAATGGACGTAACTTCGCTGGTGACAGTAGATGCACATAAAACTTATTCCAGCTGAGAGTGTCTCTCTTTCTTTTTCCCCTCTGTCAAGGCATAGTGTAGCATTTAAGTGCAATGCTTTTTAGCCTCTGCATGAAATTTAGGTTAAAAGCTGAATTTTAGAGAAGTTGTGAGCCAAAATTTTTGATTGTTTTGAACTGTAAACCACATGTGTATTTGTACCAGCAAGGGCATAATAAAGCATATGACCTGGTATGCTTCAGAATATATTTCTCTTTGAAAGGTGAAGAACGGCATACTAATCTGATGGATGGAGAAATTTAACAGAAAGGTTCTTGCCAGGTGTTGCTCAGTTGGTTTTGAAGCAGTTGCTTCAGGGAAGCTGCGTCCTGTTGGCAAAGTTTGCTGCTTTTAAAACAAATTCTTTTCTGGTTCCTGCCAGAAATCACTAACCTCAAGAACGAACTATTCCAGCCTTAGTTCCCATCAATATGTGCATTGTACCAGCAGAATAATGCATTTCCACAACATCAGGCTTGCAGGCTTTTGGGGTTATGTTAACTGTAGCATAGGCTTGGGGAGAGCAAACAGGAGGCTTCCTGGTCCTCATTCCAGGCACCCATGTAGAGAAATACAAGCTTCAGTTTTGGCTTCGAGATTACTTTTTTTTTTTTTTTTTTTTCTTTCCCCCCACCCCCCAAAATTTTAGCTTATTAACCCTTCCGTGTGGGAAAAGCTAGTATTTATAGGCCTTTTTTAAAAAAGTGTTTCATTTAGAGGTGTATAAAAGAAGAGCCAGCGTGAACATGATGACCAGAGTTCAAAAGGGGCGTTAGTTATGAAGGGAAAAATGCAGTAGATGAGGTTCATATATTACAGATTGTCGTGAAGTGTGTCCCCATTAACAAGGTTAAAAGGACATTAAAAAGAGAAGTAGGATTTCAGTTACTTTTCCAGGGTGTTTTCTCCCGTTGTGAAACTCTGTCAGATGGCAGAAGTGGGCAAAATGATGCATTTTTAGCGTATAGGGGTTTGCAGGAGATGCAAACCGGTGAGCTGTACTATTGATCTTGCTCCTGTTATCAGTCTGATTAATCCCAATGTAAGAAGCAAGCACTCTCAGGGTTGTTGCATGCTTTCAATGATGCTTTCTCAGATATTTAGGTCTAGAAAGTATTGGGAACATTTTAGGATTGGATGGGGGAACAGTATTCAGATTGCTTGTTCCTACACAAAATATCTTGCTTGGAATGGTTAGCAGACTCAACCAGTAAGTCTGGGTGTAAGTCAGCTCTTTCTGGAGGGTGGAAGCCATTAGAACTGAATGCAGAGGGGGAACAGTCCTGTTTTATATCCTGAATAATTAATGCATTGTTTTCTATTTGTTTTTTTTTTATGTGTCTTAACTTTCTCTGGTTTGTTTTGTTTGTTTGTTTTGTTTCAACTCTTTCAGCACATCACACAGAGGATACTGGTAAATTGGCCCCATGTTAAAGTCACACAAAGTTATGATATCAGAGCGTACCGGAAAAACTCATTATTCTCATTGTACATGCCACTGCCTTTAACTGCGCTTACATCTTTGCTCCAAAGTCATTTGGATTTCCTCATAAATTTCTCTTTAGTTTAATGTAGTTAAGTTTATGCTGTTGGGTATATTCCATAATCTTGTCCATTTCAGAGCTCAAATAATTCAAAAGGTGTATTTGACAATATTGATCATTGAAATGACTTCCTATTAAGTCGTCTTCTTTCTAAAAGGCAACCATTAATTATGCCTTTTTTCTCCCTCTTAGGTTGTTATTAATTCAGAACTCATTATCCTTTTCTCCTTTTTCCTCTGAATAATCTCTCGCGAAAGGTCTTGACCAACATTAAATTTAAAAAAGAAATCAATTTTGCATGTAGCTACAGGCTCCCACTTGTTTACCATTTAAGAATGCATTGAAAGCATAGGTTACAACTATAAGCCTTCTTTATAAAGCCAGTCCTCTAGTTTATTCAGTCTGTGCTTATCATACTACTGTGTTGTCCTATCTTTACCCAATGCTTTAGGGCCAGTCCTGCAGGTTGCTGGCTGGAGCTACCTTGAAGACTTTTTGTGACTGTACTGGCGTGTTGCCAGTCCTGGCGTGAAGCATAGCTCTGCTTCGTGATGCCTGGGGAGCGTTTGAACCCTTAGCTCTTTGGTGGGGCACTGAGACTTAATTTCATTTTTGTTTTGGAAGACGGATCATCTGGGAATAGCTTGCCTTGGTCCTTAGGATTAACAGCTTTTTTTTTTTTTTTTTTTTTTTTTTTTTTTTTTTTGGCTCTGCTTCTTTTCCTGTATAGTCTTCAGGCACTCAGCAAACTGACTGGCCCTGGGCATTTAATTTTTCAAAGTCTTGTGTAGATTTGTGTCTCTGACATCATGCTGTAATTTCCTTCTAAGTTTGGGCAATCCCCTTATAAATAATGTCATCTAAATTGTTTAACTTTTTGTCACCTTGATGCCCTTCATTTCTGCCTTTATCCTTTAATAGCTAGTCTACGAAGGACTGATTTTCTTCCAGGCATTTCTTCTCCCAGCTGACCCAGACCCATAGGCCGTACACCAGCCTTGATACTAAGCAATCACTTATGTTTTCTTTAATAAAATAATGAAACATTATTAACAAAATGAACAATGAAATAAACAAGAAAGCACTAGTATCCTGCTGCTTAGGCAGCGATGGAATCCTGACGGGATTTGGCTGCCATAAACTTGAGTCCAGTTTGTTATCTACAGCTTCCTTGAATAACATGCATCCCAGAATATCATTAATTGGTTAAGAACTCTGATCCTTCTCATCCTGTCATGCACCAGTAGACATTTTCTCACCACATCATTGACTTACACATATGTTACCCTTGCCATATTTGGTGCCTTGCCAGACATCCCGAAACGGTTTTGAGCTAAATGGTCATACAGAGTTGGAGTCTGGTTATAGCTGGCAAATCTGGTTATTTCTCCTGGTATCATAGGCATCTGATTCTTGCTAGGTGATACCTCTAAAAACTCAAGTCTGCTGACATCATCAAGAGTATTAGTGCCTAAGCCCTTCACAAAACCTGTGAAAACAGTTTCTATTTGTTCTTTTGCATTATAAGTAACTTTTACCATGCCAAGTCCTACACCAGAATTTGCCTGTGTGCATTTGGCCATTTCTGTACGTCTGTGGTGGGGGAGATGGGGTTAAACACATTTTCTGTATCTTATGGTCTTTGTGTGTGTATGTTCTTCAATGTTCCTTCTTTGTCACACTTGGGTTATGCTCTGGCTAGCTCAATCACAGGAGCACAAGTGGAGATGCTGAAAGAGACCCTGTCACCCAAATCAGGGCAAACTCTTCCCTGTCCAGAGAGACGTCAAGAGAGGACACCATCTCTACCTCTTCCTCCTTTTCTGGAGATCTCTGGACTGGAGAGAGAGCAAGAATACCCTTGGTGTGCTGTGCATCCAAACAGGAGGGCAGGCAGGTTGTAAAGTGTCTTATCCCCACTGCAACTAGAAGATACGCCAGCATGAATTCTTAGGAGTTACTGGGATGAATACTGACTTACTGAAAAGGGTTTTCCTACACGCTAGTTGTCACATCATCCTTCCCCACTTGCCCAGAATTATTTCTAGCCCACAGCTTTTGTCTGCCTTTTGCTTCCATTCCTGTCGCCTTTTAAGAAACATTCATTTGTAATCCATTCTGTAAGAATCAGGCATGATTTTGATTTTTAGAGGTTTTATTGTAGCCTTAGTGATTTCTGCTGTTTTGCTTTGATCTTGCTTGTAGTTTTAGTTATGAGATTAATAAGCAGCAGCTTCCATTGCTAGAGATTGTATAGGTATTTATGGCTGCTATAGCTATACCTTCTCTGTTTAGCTCCTTTTAACCAACCTCCTGAAAGCTTTAAAGGTTTAAAATTTAGCTATTTGGAATTCATCACAGCTGCTTGTCCCTGATGATTGCTGTCGATTAGTTTTTCATGCACAATTGCATACTCACGGCAATTGCAATACAATACTTCTCCCACATTATCTTATAAAGAAAATGCTACAGTTTCTACATATTGCACAAGATGATGTAATTGAGAACAGTTTTCTTTCTTTTATGCTGCAGAATTCTCATACAGAGTCCATATTTTTCTTTCAATTGCCTTTGGTATGGTCTTTAAATACCTGATTCTGGGAAAGATGACATAAGAGATTTGATAAGGTTTATTTTTCTATGTGGAGCTAATCTGTCAACAGTATAGGCACAAGGTTTCCTGGAAAAGTTGCCATTTGCTAAGTCAGTGGTATGTTTCCTGTAAGGTAAGGAATTAAGTCTCTTAAAACCATCACTGAATGACAGGCTTTGCTTACTGTAGGCTGTGTGATGAACAGAGGGAGGTATTTTAGGCTGTGATTTTGAACATTGGCATGGTGTGTGCAAGAAGCTTTCATAAGAGTAGCAAAGTATTCCTCTCCCATCTGGTATATTCATGTTTTCATGATAATAAATAAAATGTGTGCTTTCACAATGGGAAGCCATTTAAATTAAACTATGTCTAAATATTTGCAGATGTCAAATGCATTTTTGAGACCTTGAATGGAAATTGCATCAAGAAATATTTGTATATACAAGATAGTGGCTGAGTGTTTAACTTTGGCTATGAGCTTAAAACTGACCAATTGTTGCTTTCTGTAGCTTAGTAGATTGAAAGCTGAAATATTTTTTTAAAATTCACTCACACACTCAGAATAGGTTCCTATACTAACTGTGAGAAATAACTGAAGCATTTACATTTAAATAGTCGGTAGTTCCCTCTTGTTACACGTTCTAGAAACAGTATGTGAAAATGACAGAAAAAAAGAAATGAAAACTTAAATTCTCTAGTAAGAAAAACCTATGTGCCCAGCTATGCATTACTGATTGTGGCCTGTAAAACAAATAATATCTTGCAAAGATTTGATTTGGTATGTGCAAGTTATCTAGTAGCTGCTCTGCATTATGCTGGTCTACCCTTGGGTTAGAAACATTTGTCCTAATCAAATCTCTGTAGTAGTTCTTTTCTTGAGTTGGTCAGCTGCAGACAGGGACCAAGGTGAAAGGCTTTGAAGCCGATGATGTCTGTTTAATTACCTTAAGATTCATTGCTTTCCCTCTTCTTAATTAAGCTAAGGTAATCATGAAATCTGTTTGACAACTGTACTCTAAAAGTCATCAGTTTGTTACTCATCTATTTGATAAATGGGCAGGTAGAGGATAATTAGTTTCAGTCCTTTTGCTAATTCTCAGAAATGAAAGAAGGGAGATAGAGGGTTTTAGAAATTTGGAAAGATGTTTTAGAGTCTCCTTTCTACACAAATTGTGGTAGTAATAGAGAAACTGCATAAAATGGAATTTGAAAGGTTCAGGCAACCACCCAGCCAAAAAGAAAATCCCCACAACCTAACAACCCATCTGAATTTCCCACACTTTTGCTGTCCATGAGACATCAGAATATTTTTACAGCCTGAGGACTTCAGCTCCTCTAGGATGTTAGCAAAGAGCCATTGAATGAGGCCTGCAGACGAGCAAAACCACAGTTTTCCAATATTTGATTTTTATTGTTTGTTGGTATGAGGATGTTGCCTTAGTATGATTATTATATGCACTTGGTACTAAATGTCACTATGAGGTGTTTAATATTTAGATTAATGATTGAAGAAAGTCAGGGAGCCAAATCAAACAATTTCTTTTCAAAGTGTTACTGTGACATCAATATTAAAATCCAACTTGTGCCTCGTTAACAAGGAGGTGATTCCTATGGGAGCTTCCTGATAGCCAGGCACTCTGCGATACTTTTCAAGATGCAAGATGGTGCTAGATCATGAACCATGAAAGTAAAAATATACAAAGCGTGCCCTGATGTTACTTTTCATACTTATGTGCACGCTT